>NW_010410004.1:1889-41676 GCF_000710305.1 Buceros rhinoceros silvestris | reverse complement strand
AGTGCCCGTGCGGCGGTGGGGCCGGTGCTGCCTCTCAGGCCTGCCGTCAGGGGCTGCGTGGGGACGGGATGTGAGGGAGATTGGTACCTGGGTTTTGACTGGTGATGTGTCTGCATTAGGGGTCTGTGGCTGTAAACTGACCAGAGCCTGACAGCGGTCATGGTCTGCTGGGTACTGCTAGGTAGCAGGAGCACACGTGCCAGGAGCACATTGGGATGGAAGCACTGGTGATCCGTGCTCCTTCTTCGGTCCAGGCCATGATTTTGTGTTCCTTAATACAGGCTCTGTCTTCTACTGACTCATCCCTGTTGCAGAGGGGGCTGGGGTCATGGACGTGCACAGGATGATACGTGATCAGATTAGCCAGAGTGTTGCATAGGTAGGCACATAGACTTGGTTTTCATGGCACGTAGTTAGGTGAGTAGCTAATACATGATGCAGCATGAGGGCGTCTTAACATTTTATACATATAAAAGCAGAATATGGAATTTGAACTGGTTTAGAGAGTTCGTGCTAGACCATGTGCCCAGGTGAGTTTTTGACCTGGTACAAGGAACCCTGGAGGTCAGTTTGCTGAATTCTTAGAGCATGGCCTGACTGACCTTCAGCAAGTCCTGTAGACTCTCCCTGGGTTTCCCCAGATAAAAAATTGAGCCACGGCTATTGATCTACTTTGTAAAGTACCCTGGGCCTTGTTACTTGAAAATCAAAGTTTCAACATATACTTGATTAATTTATGAGAATCGCTATAATAATTTTAATTGTAAGAACAATCCTTCAAATATTCAGTCTTCATAAGCATTAGCAGCTCATCTGTTATACAGTACGACTGAGAATGTTGTCATAAAAACATCAGGTGAAAACTCACCCTATCTTGTTATTTTTCCAGGGAGCTGTGTAATATTAAAAGGTCATCCTTACAGAGTAGAATCTGTTTAGCATAATTTGTTTACTTAAAACATACTCACAGTTGGCAGTGCAGCATTTTTTCTACAATCTAGTTTTTGCTTGAATGTGTAAATATGTTTTCTATATTTGTAATATATAAAAATACACAACATAGCAAAATAGGTTCCTGCAGTGTTATTGTAAATAATCCTAACTGCATGTTGTAAGGATGCACTTTCTTTGCTTCCAGAGTAATTTTTAGAATATTAAGAACAAAATATATCTTTGCATATTTTATATATATTTTTATATATTGCAGATTTTGGAGGTTTTTTGTAGAATGAAAAGAGGGTGTGTATATACCTTGTATATAGTGTAAATTGCCATAATGGTACTACTCTGCTTTTCTAATAGTCTTGTTTCTGAAGTGGTGGGGAACTACCAACGTGTTATGGACAATTTCCATATTTCCACAGAGAGTGAAGTGGTTCCTGAAACGTAGCTTACACCATGGTCCTTCACTCAGCTGTTTGTCATGGGTTGACGTGTGTATGTATGTAACAAATCTTTACTGAATATTACCTGGCTGTGTTCTTAACATAGTAATAGATGTCTTGTGGATGTTCAGTATTATACTGCAGTAGTAAATAAATTGTAGTGCCGGATGTGATATTCTGTGGATGGCCATCCTTAAAAGGATGGGAATATTGAGAATGCATCCTCAGAAGATTATCAGAATACTGTAAACTTGTATCCAAAAGATACTGTGATTGAGGGATGCCCCAGTGAATAGCTACTGCACATAGGAAGGCTTGAGATCACATACCACCTTTATACATGGTATAGTTTGGAGGGTGAAAGAATTACCAAAACCCTTCTAGTATTTCCTGAGAGGGTAAATATATTTCCAAGCTTACTGTTTTTGAATTTACTGAGCACAACTGCATCAGTGTCAGCGCATGTTCTAATTTCTGTTCTTGGCTTACATTTGATTGAAGAAATTACAGTAAGTGTCAATAGTGAGACTGAGATAATTCTGTAGTGGTACCAGCCAAAGCAGTTGAAAGGACTGTGTACAAGAACAATTAAATTGTTATTTGTGTGAATGACCCTAGATAGTACTAAATGGTTAACTATCAATTGAAATTTGCATAGTAGATAAACAGTACACTACTTGCATTACAGTTGAAATATTTTTTTTTTAAATCGGGGGTTTTATTTTTCTGGGTAGTATATGAGAACTCAGCCCATGGGCATTGTGTTGTTTTGAAAAAAGTCCAAACCGTACACTTCTGGTTGAAAATCTTGCTTTGACTGTTGTTAAAACTAATAATCAGGCAATTTGAATAAAAGGGCTTCTATGCAATTTGCACTGAATTAAATATTTAATGACAGGTCATTATATAAAACTGGCTTTGATAAATTATATTGCATTCAGGAATAGTGATACAGTCAGGCATTTTGATCTTTTCTTTTTTTTCGTTTTAAGTCTCTTGGACATCTGGATTCAGTTTTCTTATACAGTTTATAAAGGAACAAAGCAACGTCAAGGGGGATTTAAGTGTTTGCCTTTATGTGGAAATCAAACAGAAAAAACTGAATGTTCCTCTGTAGGTACTGTAATAATAGGGTTTATTATAAGTTTTAGGCCTTTATGCATACGTGAAACCATGCTATTTGAAAATGCCTCTGAAACAATTTTTGGGATTTCATTTGGATGCCAGTGTTCAGTGCCTTCCATTTAAATCAAGTATGGCAGTATTAGAAGGGTTTTTTCCCCCCATATAAAGATGAAGCTTGAAAGAAAGCCTCCATTTTTCCAATGCTTTCATAAACCAGATACACAGGAGATGCAGATTATGTGTAATGCTTTATTTTTTTTGGTATGGTTCCTAGTGAAACCATACAGCCAAGAAAAATAATAGCAACCCGTAGAGAAGAGGGAGAGCATGGAATACTTCAGTGGCAGCACCCCAGGAAAGCTACTTGTTCTACAAAAGGGATTCTGGAGCTCTGGCAAGTTCTGGCTCAGTGTTGGTTCCTGGCCGCAGTATGTAGCCAGATTTGTGGCCAGTTATGTTCAGCAGAGCTGGTTCAACTTTCTACTTCTCTGTGCAATTGCCAGTGTTTTCAAATGACAAATAGGTATTTTCCAGGTAATCTGACACGGCCTCTTCTGCCTCAAAGCCCTTTTTAGCCATGATCTTTCATAAACTTAGTTTTTGGATAGCATATACTTGAGCTTGCAGGATGAAGATGTTAATGGTTTTGGCACTGTCATTAAAGTAGAATACATTTGGCACCAAGTAGTACGTAATTGGTTTTGAGATTGCCCTTGGCTTGTCACGGGTTAGGGGTGGGCCGGCCACTAGAAGAATGACAGGCCCTCTCTATTTCCCCCTCACTTCCCCCCATTCCCAAAGAGGGGAAAAGAAGAATGGACTAAGTGAGAGAGACTTATGGATTGGAAAAGAAATCTGCTTTAATGAAAATAACAACAATAAAATTAAATATATACAAATATATCCAGTATCAAACTCAACCCCCCTGCTGGCAACCACATCACTGTCACCACTAATGCTGTGGACAGGCATTGCAGAAGTTCCAGGCTGGACTCAGTGGCAGGGGGGGGGGGAAGGCCCAGGTTGGACTCAGTGGCAGGTGGGAACCAGATTCAGGAGCTGGATTCTGGAACTGGATTCAGGGATACACAGATTGGGATTGAAGGCAGAATGGACAGAGTCCTCCTTGGACACCAGCCACTGGAGAAGAGGGCAAGAAAGAGAGTCCCTCCTGGTCCCTCAGCTTGGTACTGAATATGACGTCTATGGGGTGGAACACCTTGTTGGTCAGTTCAGGGTCACCTGTCCTGTCTGCTCCTCCCCACAGGTGCAGCCTCTCACTTACTGCACCCCCACCGTGGGACACAGGATTGAGCAGTGACCTTGGTCTGCTCAGGAGCAAGTACAAGCCAGAGCCTTTCTGCACCCCAACCCCTGGCAGTAACTGTCAACATCAAGTGTTATCACTGCTAGAAGCAGACACTGTCTGCAAAAATATGCCATTAACTTAGAAGAGGCTGAGCTGGAGAGTAAAATCACTGAACAGAATTAGTTCTGTTCTAATTCCAACCAGGATATCCTACAGTAAGAAATAATTGAATTTTAATAAATTCATGGAATTTCATATTCATACTCTCTTTTACATGTTTCTCTATTAACAATGCATAGACGTTATTAGCACATAGTTGAATCAGAATCGTTTTGGCAGTGAAAAAAAGACTGTTCCTAAATTTAGATTTCTGTCCAAAACTGAAAATGAAAAATCTTGGGGATTATCTAGTTCTATGTTGATACTTCAGCTGTAGATAATTCAGCATATGTGGAATTTCTAGTTTTAGATTTCAAATGCTTTATAATAATATTATAAGTTTAATAACAAAGACATGAAAAAATACATTTTTTAGGAATATGAGGTTGATTAAGGTCAGAAGTCAGCGAGTGTGTTCATATTCACACTCTTGAAAGACTGAGGCAGCTAAAGAGATGGGAGTGCATTTCTTCCTTCTTCCCACCCTGTGCTCCGAACTTTGTAAGATCTATAAACGTTTATGTTTAGATCATATATGTCTGAATCTATGATACTCTCCCTGTATATATATGTGCGAATATATTCTTTATATCTAAAATGCAGAGTGAAAAAATAGTGGTTTATTTTTAGAAGATCTATGGCTACAAATTCATTTCCTCAGCAACTTTCCATCAAACAAACAGCCTGCTCTTCCTCAATCCCAACCAAAACAAACTTAAATTGGCTTATTAATTTAGGCAGTTTTCCCATGAAAAATGGGCTCCAGGTTTCTGTCAAAAGTATTTGTAATGCCAGGTCACTGAAGAAAGGCTCCACACATAAAACACAAAACAACATCTTATACCGGAATTTCATAGTGATGAAGTTGGTGATATTTTTCCTCTGCAGTTGTTATATTTCAATTTACAGAGTAAGAATTTGAGTATTTGAGTCTTTTGTACTCTGACATCTCTCTTTATGAATTTTATTTTATTATTGCTGTGAATGGCACAGCGTAATTGCAGTGAGCATAGCTATCTCTGGAGGAGATGTGAAGGAGACAGAACTGGTGAGCAGTTGCAGGATTCAGCACCACGCAAAACAGAAATATTGCCAGTTCAAGCAAGTTTTTACACCTAAACTCATTTTGATGTAAGGCTTCTCTAAAATGTAGCACAGGATGGTGCCAGTTGTGTTGTAATGTACAGGTGTGTAGTTTATATGGCTGAACGTGAACAAATCCTGTACAAACAGAGCAGTGAAAAAAGTTGCTAAGTATCCTGCAGGAGGTGAGTATCAAGTTTACTGATAGTCCTGTTGGCTGTAGCCATGGGCTAATTGTTTCAGCCAAGAGCTGACAACTCAGAAATGAAGTCTTTGCTCGCTGTTTTAAAAGGAAGCAGAACTGTCAAAACATGTGACTAATCTTCCCTTTTCCATCTGTTTCCATATACCTGTTAGAAAAAATAATTGTTCTGGCTCTGATTTTCCATACGCTGAGAGCCGCCAGACTCTGCCCTTGGTGTAACACCATGAATTTCATGTGCTCTGCTGACATTGATGATTCTGTTACAAAAGTACAGGGGAGAATATAAACAGATCTATGTTAATTTTAAGGTCTGCTAGAAACACATGACAAAGGAATTGATTCTGAAGATGAAAAGGACAGATATTGCCATGTCAGAAATTTTATTTTCAGGTTTGAGAATGGCACCCTTTGGGTTTGGTTTTTCGGATCAGAAGCTAATGCATGCATCTTTGCTTCCTTTGTTTCAAATCCTGCACCTTCCACTAATCACAGCAGGGTCCCTTTCAATCAAGTGACTACTACCTACCTGAAATGGCTTGTAAGGACTGCGTATACAAAAAATAGAGAATTAGGCCCCAACGTTTGATTGCTGCCTCTTTAGGTCATTTAAAGAACAGTTCAAGAGTTTTTGCTAATAGATCCTAGTGAGTTTAAGACTCGAGCAGAAAATCATTACTTTCCTGGTAGAATGATACATTTTTGATACTGGCTTTCAGCCAAGAGAGAGTATTACAATCTAGTCTGCCTAAAAATAAGCCATAGCACCTCCTTTAGTAACCTTCCCATCATGTCTGGGGCTTCCTTTTGAGCTACAGTATCTTTTTCAGAAATGCAAATTTCTGAAAAAAAGCAAAAACTGGTGTTGAGGAATGTTGCAAATCAAGTATTTCAGCAGATACGTAGTTTCATTTAGAAAGAGTATTATTTTTTATTTAGTCTCTATAAAATGAAATTGTTTTTTGCATAGTAATAATTCTCTTAAATGGCTTTTTTGAAAATTTGGTATATCTGGAGGAAAAAAAACGTCTACAGAGCTGTGTCTGTTTGTGTATTGAAGTTCTGTTATGTATTTGGGGAACTGAATCAGCATCTCTCTAAGTCAGCAATTCAGAGGCATTTTCATTTTTGTGCCTTTTAGATTCTGCTTTCATTCTTTTTTTTATGGTACCTTCCTACAGTCATTTTCAAGTAGTAAGTATAATTGCTATAGCAAAACAGAATGTCACAGTTTGATATCAAAGTTATTTACATTTCAGAAGAAGTTCTTTAAAAGTGTTTCATTTTTGCATTGTTTGAAATTTGCACAAGCTTTTCTTTGTTAGCTTGGGTGGGTGAGATCTGCTTGTCTGCTTGAGCTCCTTCATGCGTTTCCAGGGTATTTCCACACAAATACGCGTAATCAGCTTTTAGAGGGAGTCTGTTCTGTAACAGGAACTCCCAAGTGAGCCATGGCTTTTGAGTGAAAAGGAGGAGAAGCTTTGAAAACGTTATCAGGTCTTTGAATTGAGAAGAGAGGATGTCAGGTGGAATAGTCCAGGAAAAGTTCCTGTCCCTTTTCCATGTGGGTTAACATCTCTGGTTTAGACTGAACAAGGTGTTGCAAGGGAATTCAATAATTACTGTTAGCTATGTGCTCTCTTCTGGTATTTCCTGGCATTTGGTCCTGTGAAGTCCCTTGATGTAAATCCCCATTACTTCTTTTTACTGTGCTTGTGCAAGGAGAGGTTGGACTGATGTTAAAAAAGATGAGTGTCCAAATCACAAATTGTGCGTGAAAGCACACTGCCTGTCTTTCCAATTGTCATTTTTGAAATATACGTTAATTTAGCTAATAATTTGAGGTGCTTGATTAAACCCACCCCACCCCCTCCTTTCTGGAGCGTCTGGAACACACAGTAAGGATCAGCATGTCAGAACAACGTGTTTTAAGAACTGAAAGAATAAATGAGAAAAGCAGTCAAACGGTATTTGAAGTTTGTTCCTATTACTTAGGTGTTACAGCTTTATTTTAGGAAGATGGAAATGTTGGTACTGGAATGTACGTGTGCATTAAGACGGTGAGCCTGCTAAGGTGATGTTCTTTTCACGCTAGATGTCAGTGTTAACATACCTGTTCTGTAACCTCAGGTGCAGTCATTCTGTTGTCCTTGTGGGTACACCTGTATTTAATGCTTCCATTACAATTTATGGTCCTAATGTCAAGGCAGTGACTGCAAATAATTATTTGTATGTTGACCCTTGATGGGTGGCTGGCTGTAACTCTTTTTTTCTGGTGGAACTCCTTTTTGCCCTCTATTGCACTGAGTAAACCCAGGAGAAACAGGCTGATCTTTGTTAAGATGTCTGCTACAATCTTTCCAATACCCATATTTCTCTTTCATCTTAGTTTTGAGTAAGATGGCCTTGAAAACCTGAAAGATAGTAGATGGGTGATAACTGCATCACTCCAATTTAAATCCACTGGAGACAACATAGTTGATTTTCATCCTCTCAAACTGTGAATAATTAGCTGACTAGCAGTAATTCAGAAGATGTCTTATAAGGTCATCTGTTAATGTGTTACTTGAACATGTTGTGACACTACCCATAGGCACGTGGTTATTTGCATTGTTTCTTTTGGTTTACAAAAATTTTTTTTAATCGTCTCTGTTTCATCTGGGGCTTTGTAGCGGTGACTGTAATGTAAATATCCTGGTCTTGTGTGTCAGGAAGTATGGTTACTGTTTCGTGCCTGCAGCTGTAACAGTGACCACAGCCTATCTTCCTGGATAAAAAGCCTTGGTGAGGATACTGTGGTTAGTAATAATAAACAGTGTGACATGATGAGCAATGGATTAAACACTGTTCTTTTTATGTCTTTAGCTTCTGTAGAACCTATTATTCTGTCATTCTGTAAATTAACCATTGCTTATTTACATACTTTTTAGTGTATTTTTCAGGGTTTTAGCTGTCAGTATATTGGCTGTACTGTGCTCTCTTTGTTTCTATAACACTTCAAAGAGAAGTACTTCCTTTGATAACAAGAGAAGAGGAACTGTCAAATGCTGTCCTTCAAAGCATTTGGTATTTTGGGGACCCTGAACCCAAAGGAGGCAGCAGTTTGGTTCAAAGCACAAGATTTTACTGGAGTATAAGCACAGATGTTTTTCAAGCAACTTCTTCAAGTTTCTTTCAAGAGTAGACGTACCTCAGATATATTTATTGGTGCAATTTTTTCACAGTGAGAAGTAGTATGCTTCTAAAATAACATATTTAGTTCCTGTAAGTTGTCAGTGGCTGTAGAGACTCGGGCAGAGGCAAGAGGGCTTGACAGGTTGTCTCAGATAGTGTTTCTTTAGCTAAGGAACTTGGTGGCCACAGAGACCAGCTGAGTGCAGGTGGGATCATTACAGAGATGCACTCTATTTGGAGTTTATGTGTGACTGTATCTACAAATTAAGAAGTATGCAGTTAGCTTCCGTTTTTGGATATATGAAGAAGGGAAGTATTTGCCATATGAATAGAAATATGGTGCATTTTTCATATAAACAGAGTTCAACAATGTAATTTCCTTTATATTTTCAAGTGTACCTGTAACACAACTGAACAAATGCATTTTTCCAAGAGTAGTAAAGAGAAGCTACAGTTTCCAAATTCTTTTTTAATTTTAGAAAGCTGCACATGCGCAGAAGTTGTTGCTGCTGTTGATGTGAACACTCTTGCCAATGAAGTTTATAAGCACAACTTTCCCACCACGCCATTGTGGGCAAAGACAATTGAGGTGAGTAATGAATGTCTTTTTTTACTCTGTGGCATTTGCAGAAGTAAGTTGTCTTCACTATCCTTATTAGTGACAAGAGAAACAAAAAGACTTAGTTTATGTTCTTAGGAATATAGCAGTTTTACGATAATTTTGATTTTTTGTGCTGTGGTTGCTTGTTGAAGTTAGAGGGATACTCACACTGCAGTCTTCAAAGTCATGGCTGCTGCCTCAGAAGAGGTTACATGAATGTCAGGAGGAATGCTTACTACCAGTAAAGGAATGAGAAAAATGGTATTTTTAGCTTAAATATTTTCAGGTATTTTGAAAGAATTTCATTTAATTACTTGAAGGCATACCTTCATTTTGTAGTTATAGCTGAGCTCAGTAAACCATGGGAAAATATACTGGATGGGACAGTCTTGCATTTTTTTGTGGGCTCAATAGATTAAATGTTTTAGGTGTTCTGTCCCTTTTACAAATTATTTGGAGAAGAACTAGGTAAAACTGGATTCTGTTTTAATAATTGAGGGGCAAACTAGGCATATCATTTTGCCTGAATTTTTACAGTTTTACAACATGACAGTAAAAGCTACTGAATTTGTTTTAAAGTCACTAGCTTAAATATGATTTAAATAAGTGTCTAAAGATTAAATTTGAATGCTTATCCAGCACTCAATAATACCAGGCTAAATGATAGTTTACAATTTTATGTGGGAAAAGAATAAGAATGCTTGTCCGTGTCTCCATAAGAGTGGATTACAGTCGGTAAGACCTGCTTTAAATTTATTGGAAAAAATATAGCAACTTTTGTCTAGTTTCTGTGGGCAATTATGTTACATTTGCTATACAGATATCCCTCAAAATATGTCAGGCAGTGATTTCTTTGTCCAGCTCATAGTTACTTGATTATCATCCTTCTTCTCTCCTCTTGGCCTCTTGATATGTTGTCATAGTGTTGGTTGAAGTTTGCTCCAGAGGAACTTCTACCTTGGTAGTTAATTCGTGCTATAGACCTAACAGAAATATTTTTTCAGGGTAGAGCTTTCACCCATGTAATATCTTTAAGGGGGTTTTATTGAGCAAAACGTAGAATGAAGTAAGCTTCACAGGATGCATTGGTAATGAGCTCCTAAGAGTTAAACCTCACAGTTCAGACCTGTGAGAAGTGTCGTGTTAACACGAGTTATTTTTCTGTTCAGATATTTTGTCTTTCAAGAAGATCTATTATTTTTTTCACCTGTTTTGAATATGTTAATATTGGTTTTGATGTACAGAAACTTTGTATCTGGATAGGGATATGTTATTTGAAGGAGGAGTATGGGGAGAAATAACTAGTCAATATTTTTGACGTGATCTACTGGAAGAACCACTACACACCGCTTCTGAAAGAATGAGTAGATAAAAACCTCAGGACTCTGTCTGGATGCTAACATCATTACTGTCTGTGAGTTGTATACAAAGCAATTAATGCACATTTGCATTGTGTGGTTTGCCAAGGTTGAAAATACTGAAATTATTAGGTCAAATATGAGATTAGATGATTTTTTGTTAGGTGAAGCAGATAGTGGAAGTAAGAGGATAGTTTGATCTGAAAGATGATTGGAGAGCTTCATACAATTTAAAACAACATTCTTCTATTTTTTTTCTTATTCAGGGCATAACACTGAAAGAATTTGACAAATTATCATTTGATATGATTTTGATGAGTCCTCCCTGTCAACCATTTACAAGGTAGATATAGCACATTTTGTAGAAAAGTGCCGTTATTACAGTATGTACTGTTAAAAGAGAGATGTTTCAAGAGTGACGCTATGTGTGGTTTATCTGTGCATCTTTCTCTTAAGCAAAAATGCTGTAGCTCTGTTCATTGTGATCTTTACTGAAGAAATGCAGCAATTTGAATCTTAATTATGGATCACTTTTCTTGTAATATGTATTTTATTTCAGTTTAAATTAAGTAAGCTGCTTATAGCACTTATTTTGCATACTGTGTTGCTCCAGGGAAATTCTAAGATTTTGCTGTTTAGGTGTGCTTCCTTTCCCCTTAGATATAAGTCTAATCTTTTCTTGGGGCAACTCCAGAAGAAGGATTGGATTTCTCACTTCTGCTTGAGATTAAGAGTGTAATCTGGTTTTATTTGTACTTTGAAAATTGCATGTGCACACAGATGGTTTATTCTGAGGAATATTTCTATTTTAGCCAAGTTGAAGAGGATAAGGGCTTTGAAATGATTTTTTTGATAATCTAGAGAAATATCTTGCTGATTAAGAACTAAATTTACTGAGATGTTATTTGTCAAATTAGTTTCAAATTCATGTTGTTTGACAGCAGTGACCAGTAAGATTCTAGTAACTGTACTCAGGCAAAGTAGCAGCTTCATGAAAGTCTGTTGATGGTGATGAAGCTGCTTGTGTAAGAAAATATATCTCGTTGAATGCTCTAAGTTTAAAAAAAAAAAAATCCCTCCAAAGTGATGTTGATCTATAAAACCGTGTTGTGCAAACATATGATGTATATAGGAATCGTTCCTTTAAAAATATATATATATTTTTAATAATACAATGAAAAGAAAAATCTGTGTATGACTAATGTAGAGACATACTAAAGCTCTTCCATTAAGGCTTTGTTCTGTTTTTTAAGGTAAAATGCAAGTATAAGTTAGGAGAATGCAGACCTGGAATTGTTACATTGCCATTTTTATAATCTACATGAGCCATCCAGTTTAATGTTACAGCATTGGTTACAAAGTTATTCACATGGGGCTCAGTCCTGCAAAATAGTGAGCACCGAGGCTTTAATCCATTGAAATAATTTAATATATTCAATGTAAAATAGCGGGGTATTGCCAGGAACCCAGTGAGGGTTTTTTGTGCTTTCAGAGCCAAGTATGTTCAAGTGTTTTGCTGTACAAGACCAGAATGCTAAACACTTTGCAGACTGGGGAGTGGATTTCATTACTGAATGCTACAGTTTTAACCCTGTTGTGAGCTGATGTTTTCCAGGGACAGACCTTCTTAGGACACTGGAGCTGTGAGCAGATCCTCGTGTCTGTACACAATGCTTTTGCAGAATCCCTTTTTGAAACCCCAAGTAAAAAAATGTCAGCGTTCTGTAGAAAAATACAAGTCAAATGTCAGTTTGCTCCAAGTAATATACAGGTGTGTGTTTGTTCTTTCTTAGAATTGGCCTGCAAGGTGATGTAGCAGATCCACGGACAAAGAGCTTTCTCTATATCCTTGATATTCTCCCAAGGTATAAATGAACTTCTACCTCAGTTCTTAAGCCTTTTTTTGGTAACTGAGTAGGTCTTTTATATTTCAGTGAGACAAGTCATCTAGAATGTTTTACAGGGATACTACTACTATTGTGGTGTATTACTTGTTTGCTTTCACGTGATTATCTGTAACTTACGAATACTTATATTTTACTGATGACATCATCTCATACTTATGGTATATGCTTTCATTGTTCAGTTTTCTTTTTATTGTGGGTCTGTTTAAACTGTAGCTATATGATAAATTAAAGAGTTACTTTTTTCCAGTTCAACATCCAATTTGCACTGACTCTATGTGGAAGCAGGAATAGGTAATATAATAGTTTGCTATTGGCACTGCACTATTGGTTTGCTCATGGGCACTGGAAAAGCATGAAAATTGTTTGAAATACTGGGTTAAAAAAACTTTGATTCAACATTTAGTCACCTTTTGAATAGGTAACAATTGAAAGTTTGTTTAAATATGTTATTGACTGCACAATATGCTACATCTTCCGTTCCCTTCCATTCTTTTTTAAGTGCCTATTCTGTCTTTTTGGTGCTGCTTCTAGATATCTTGGTTTGTAGCCTAGTCGCGTTTTTATGAGAAGGGATTCTGAAGAGTTTGAATAGCACTGCATTGTCTGAATAGTGCGTATGTCTTTGTATTGATCTGTCATTTTTGCCTAGTCAGATCCCAGTTCCTAGTAAAATAGCCATAACTATTTGTATTGTTTATGCCTTAACATTTTGAAACAGTAAATCCAAAGTGTTTTTTGCTGACCAAGATTTTTCTTATTGAGAGTGTTCAAAATGAGCTCCAAGTGCTGCCTGTGGTCTTTTTTTTGAAAGAGATGCATAGAACAGTAAGAACACTTCCTGAGGAAGTGTAGCAAGGAGTTGTTCAGGGAGATTATCCAGCAGAAATCTCTGCTTCTGGATTGAGATGTCCATTGGGTACCAACTGGCATGAGTCTGAGAATTTACATCAGTTACAGTTCACCAGACACCGTTCTTGGCTGTTCTCCTGCTGGAGGCTGGGACAGATGTTCTATATATTCCTTTACTGGTGAATCTTGCTTTCAGAATTGGAGGAGAAGAAAGGGGGGGTTGGCTGTTTCTTTTTTTTTTTTTAATTTAACACTTTTTGTACAGAAGGAGATGGGTACCAGCAACAGCCTTTCTTTCAAACTGCTGAGAGACACTGAGAGAAAAGAGCCTTCATCCTTCTTCCAGAAACAAAGGTTTTGCACCTAGCAACACTAAATGGGACTACCTCTTTGCCATTGTCATCTGCAGATAGAGAACACAGCCACAGAAGGGCTGAGTGGCTTGGCTGGGATCAGCTAAGAAATCTGTGGCAGAGAACATAAGACAGAACATAGTACAGATTCTGTAGCCTAGTAAGTTAGACAATTAGTAGATAAAAAGGAAGATTATTATTAGTCCCCGACTTCTAGCAGAGACACAAAAATGGGGAGATAATGTGAGTTTCCAAAAGCTGCAAAGGGTGTGTTTTGTGGAACATGGAATGTAACTCAGTATTTCAGACTGACCTTTCAAAATGATAAATTAAAAACAGCAGATAGTGTGTAAGTTAATAATTTGTCAGAATAATACTACCTTCCTTACCCTTAAGGGAATCCTGACCTCAGTATTCCTTCTCATTAAACTGAGACACAAGTTAAGAGACTGTCTGCTGTTTGGACACTGTTGTGCAGTAATATGGAAATGCTGCTTCCTGGTTTCTGTGGGCTTAGCTGGATAAAGGGCAGGAGCTTTTCCATCTCAAAACCAAAGCTTTAGACACTGCAGGACATATGTTTTTCCTCATGACGATGCAAAGGAGCTGAGCTTAAATGTGGCACTTTATCTCAACAACCCACGAGACCCTGCCTATGTGCTTTATCTCCCTTGTGCAGGTTTCTTAACTGTAAGCAGCCTGTAATATGTTCAAGATGGTGGCTTCTGCAGAGTTTCTTAGTTCCAAGAGACTTATGTTTTACTGAGATAGTGTTTGTGTATTTTTTGAATATGATGTGTTTGCCAGACATTGAGTATGAAGCATTTCAGCCCCCAAAAGGGAAATTCTTAATATAGGAATTACCACTTTGTGTTCTGAATTGGTACAGCATGCGTTCAGTTTATGGAAACTATAAAATAATTTTACATCCCTTGGCTGTTTGTACTTGTGTTCAGCTTTTCGTAATGAAATGTCACTGAAAAAGGCTCAAATATAGCCTGGGTAGACAGTACTAGAGATATGAAAAGGGCAGTTTCAAGATCTGCAAATCCCTGGGAAATCCTTGGAGCACTCAGCCAGCAAACAAAGTCTCACCCAAGAGGTCTAGATACTGTTTATCGTGCCCAAGCTGTAACCCAGGAAAGCCTAATGCTAAGATGCCAAAGCGCTACTTTTACAGACACATTTGTAATATTAATACCTGCCAAGTACTTAACACGTACTCTTTGTACAGTGATTACTTATCTTGTGATCTGTTGATGCTGTATGAGCTCTTGCTTTTCAGGCTATGCCCTGGAGTCATTACTTTAAGTTTCATAGGAGGTGATGATGCTGTTGCCTGTCGGTAAACATGCCAACAGATATATTCTCCTCTCCCCTGCAGGGAAATTGGCTGCTGTTGCTTTTTTCAGTTTTGCATTATTTTTTTCACTATTATTTTTAGTATTTTTTAATTTCGTGTAGTGTCTTGCCCATTTTCCAGTTTCCTGTGAAATGCTTTAGGTCTTTAATTCTTCATGTGAATGTCTTTAATTGATGGTATTTAAGAATGTGCTGAAACAAATTCTGCTGTTGTTTGTATGGGTGGAAGTCCACAGTCACTTACTGACTTAAATAAGCACAGAGCTGCTGTCTAGTGTCATTAGTATCCTGCTCCTATATGCTGTTCTGTGATCCCAATGTGTGATAGACATACTGTATCTACACTAGCCTTTCCAGAGAATTAATCAGTGCCAGAGAATGTTCCCAGAGACTTGAATCTGAATAATCTGTGCTTCTAAATTGTTGGAATGGTCCCTGGCACAGCTTGGGCTTGTTCCTTTCTCCAGAGTTTTAATATCCTGGTTTTGGAACGAGCCTATTTCCAGAGCTCTGCACTGATCTTGCTAAACCTCAGACGCCTCCTTCCCTTCCTCACCATCAAAGTGAAAAAGTATAGAAAATTGAGAATATCTGCAGTTTGAGCTTTAAACATCATATTTCTTAAAGCAATTAGGTTAATACTGGTTCTGATGTGTTACCACTAAAGTTCACGTGATGTTTAGACATTGATTTAGGGTTTAAGCACTTTAAAACAAAAGTTCTCTGTTCCATGGCTAAATAGTGATTTTTTTTTTTTTTTCCCAACAACTGTCTTTCCTATTACAAATTCAATCTGTTGGATAATAATATTATGCTTTAGGAAATGAACAGTGGTAAGCATTTTCAGAAGTCCATACATGGGGTACGGGAGGGTGTAGCTGTCTATCGGAATAGAAGTGGGTTTTGTTGGTTTTAATAATTACCAGCAGTCCAGTTTTTTCAGTTGGGAATGATTTGATCTAGGCAACCTTGAAAGTTGAGGTACCTTTGTTTTTTTTCTTAAGGATACTAAAGTTTAAGAGCTAATATGATGTGGAAATACTTTGATCTTTCTTGTAGCTGAACAAATCTGTGTATGTGTATAATGTAGTTTGCATCTTGTTACTCTGATGTTGATAATTTCTTTTTCCTTGTAGGCTCCAGAAGCTTCCAAAATACCTACTTTTAGAAAATGTTAAAGGATTTGAATCCTCTTCTGCAAGGTAAAGTGTAATTTATGCAAGTTTTATTTTTTAATAAGGGACATATTCTTCAGAAGGGGAAAGCAGGATTTTTATTTCCTAGAATTTAAGTTAACGAAATAGAATCAGATGGGACAGCTAGCATCTGTGGGTTAAAAATACTGTTTTAATTTAGGAATGAAAAGTTTGTGAAAGGAACTTACTAAATAATTATTTATTTCTTGAAGCAGATAAAATAGGTTCTAACAAGTTGACTCCATTGATTTTATTTGGTGATCCTGTGTCCTTTAGAAAGCGTCAGGATTCATTTTTGGAGAAACATAACAATAGGTATAGCAGTCCGAGATTTTGGGGTTTTATCCATGGCAGGAGCTCATGGTATTTTGTGTTAAGATCATGGTGCGATATACAGGCTTTCTTCAGGACCACTGTTGATAGAGTATCACTGGTTCAGGATTGCCATCAAATGGTCCAGAGATACAGTATGAAGACTGTATATAATCTTTGTCTGAAACGTGGAAGAAGAAGGTTGCCAATAAGTTTACATACTGACAGCAGGAGCCTTTTCCTCTCTTGTGAGCAAAGCAGTGGACAGGGTGCTGCAGTCTTCCTTCTCATTTTTTTGCAGGAATAGAGTAGGATCTTTCCATAGCATTCCTTAAAGCACCCAGAGAGCAGTCACCCTGCATATCATGGACCTTAATGAGTATGGCAGGCAGCTGGGAGACATGTTCAGCCCTCTCGCTGGTTAAGTGTGCAACAGTCCTCTGTGAACTCTTGAAAGCTTTGTTGGAGGGGCTGCTGCTGCAGACTCTTGCAATTCCCTCGGCTGTGCCTTGCTGGCCAGTGTTTGGAACAAGTCGCAGTTCGGAAAACACCCCAGACAGAATTTTTGTTTCTCTTATGACAGTTGGGATGCAGTGTCACATGCAGTGCCAGGTACAGGTCACAGATCCCGTTTTTCATATAGTTCCAGCCTAGTGCAGTTTGCATGGAATTTCTTTAAGAAATCTTTTAAAGAAGATTTCCATTTCAGTGATTTTTTTCCATTGTTTATAAAGTACATGCCTACCTCACTGTTATTATCAAAGCCACCAATATTTTCAGTCCCTTGAGTTATCCTTTTTGTTAGGCTTAGCTGATGTATGTGAACAGAGGGAAGTAGTAACTATTTGTAGTGGTTTTAATCACCTGTTTCGTAATTCACAATAAAGAGAATGTCTTGCCCTCTGATTCTTCTCAAGTTCAGAAATGGATGACTTCCTATTTGTAGTCCTCTGTCCAGTTTTGTTATTGAATGTGCTGAATGTCTTGGTACCTAAGAGGTTGCATTTATGTGCTTTTATTTAGGATTAAAAAGGGCGTAAAAGTTGTTTGAAGGGAGTAATTGCCTTTTGATTCTCTTAACTGCCAGAAATGAGCTTTTGCAAACACTGGAAATGTGTGGATTTAAATATCAAGAATTTCTCTTGTCTCCAACCTGCGTGAGTACTAAAATTGCTTTATTACTATTTAACTGTTCAAATTGTGCTGAGCCCAAGAACTTTTGAAAATGATCTATTGTATTAGAAAGGACAGTCATGACCAGAGCTGAAGATAGGCTTTTGAATGAGAAAGCATGAGTTCTGATTTCTCATCTGTGTACTGGCATAATCATACTGCTGTTGTTGTTCAGATCCTAGTCCCATATTGCTTTGGTACCGTTTGATATTTTTTAAGTGGGCGTGAATTTACACCGTGACAAAGAAGGTGGTTTTCCCTGCAGGAGCCTCATTGCTTCAGAAGTGCTGATGCCTGGGAATTTCCCAGCAGAGAAAATGTGGCTGTGTCACTTGTGGGTGAGGGGCTTTGTTTGCATGTTTCCCTGGCAACTGAAAAAAATCAAGAGGGATTTCAGATTGTGCAAGTCTGAATGGAATCAGTAAAGTACTGTATATGTCTGAGAGAAGCTAATAGAGGGTAGCTTGAAAATCAGTTGTGGTACATTTTTTTCGTTGTTAGATGTCTTGCAATTCCTTGTTCAGAAAGTCAAGGAGATGCCTTTTTTATAGAAAATGGGTAGTACCTGTCCCAAGAAATTGTGATGTGTGCTGTTTTTCTTCCTACCTCGCATAAAAGTTTGTTTACATTCCTTTACATTGTTCATTTACAGGGAAAGTAAAAACCATGATGTACAAAGAATAATTGCTTACTTTTTTCCTTGAAAATACCTAGGCATGGAAGATTGAAGGTTTAGAATATATATAGTGTGCCATAGTTCTGTTATGGTGTGTAATGGTGGATAACTTGTATGACACTGTAGACCACTTTTTCTCTCTTACTTGCTTGAACTAAAGGCTTGTGGATTTTGCTTACAGCTTGGCATTCCCAATTCTAGGCTGCGGTATTTTCTAATTGCAAAGCTTCACCAAGAACCATTTTCTTTTCAAGCTCCTGGTCAGGTGAGTGTGTTAGTGTTACTTGTATTTGCATTGTTTTGTGGAGATTGAGTGTTGAATTTTCAGTTTAGTAGTGTGTGTTGATGAAGGAGAGAGAGAAGTTAAATTCTGTCACTTTTTGTCAGCCTGGGTACTCAGTTTTCTAAGGACTGAAATCATAGAAGAATCTGGTTGGAAGAGACCTTTAAGATCATCGAGTCCAACTGTTCACCCTGCACTGCCAGGGTCCCTAAACCATGTCCTTCAGCACCACATCCACACAGCTTTTAAACGCTTCCAGGGATGGGGACTCCACCACTCCCTCAGCAGCCTGTTCCAATGATTCACAACCCTCTGTAAAGAAATTTTTCCTGATATCCGACCTAAATCTCCCCTGGCACAACTTAAGGCCATTTCCTCTCTTTCTGTCACTTGTTACTTGGGAGAAGAGACCAACCCCCACCTCTCTACAACCTCCTTTCAGGTAATTGCAGAGAGTGATAAGGTCTCCCCTGAGCCTCCTTTTCTCCAGGCTAAACATTCCCAGTTCCCTCAGCCACTCCTCATAAGACTTGCTCTCCAGACCCTTCACCAGCTTTGTTGCTCTAAACACATTCCATCATCTCAAAGTCCTTCCTGAAGTGAGTGGCCAAAACTGAACACAGTACTCAAGGTGTGGCCTCACCAGTGCCGAGTACAGGGGAACAATCACTTCCCTCCTCCTGCTGGCCACACTAATTGCTGATACAAGCCAGGATGCCAGTGGCTTAGATGACTTTAAATAGTTTGAGGAGACTGGCTGATAGTGGGCTGGAAACAATGCATTCTGCTACCTTTTTCACATGCTTGGAAAGGTCTTTTGCGAAGGTAATTATTTGTGGTTGTTCCTGACATCATTGCTGGTAGGTCAGCAAATCTTTATGCTAAAATTTTTTGAAATCTTCATGAAAATAACATTGAATGCTTACTTGATTTATTCTGAGCATCTTTGAAGAAATTCTGATTCACTGCAGAGTCCACTATCAGGTTATTTCTCAAATGCTGTTCTTCAATTTTTTTTCCTCACAATTTGTTCCTAGATTTTGACAAGATTCCCAGATCAGGATCTAAAAGAGTTATTCAAGGACAGAGTTGCTGACAAAGTGGATGAAGCTAGTTCATTCTTGTCTTCTGAAAAGACTAATCTGGATCCAAACATTGGTCTCGATTGCAGCAGCAAGAAGAGTTTACCAAAAGGGGCTTTTCTTTTTAAGCTTGAAACAGTAGAAGAAATGAAAAGGAAAAATGGTCAGGACAATGATTCCTCTATTCAAATGCTAAAAGATTTCTTGGAAGAGGAAAATGAAGAAATGAGTCGGTATTTCTTACCACCAAAGTCCTTATTGCGCTATGCTTTCTTGTTAGACATTGTAAAACCCACCTGTCGGAGATCCACATGCTTTACGAAAGGGTAAGTTGCAAAGAAAATGTCGTCCTGAATCATGTTCTGAAAGTTTAAGTGTGCTTTTGCTTGTGTACTGTAAAAACAAGGAGAGACATTTTATCAAAAAAACCCCAGGCCTTTGGAAAAAAAAAAAAATCTCCTTAGATAGTATGCTTTCTGGTGCAGTAGAATGCCAGCATGAAAATCTGTCTGGCAGAACATCATGTGCCCACTCCAAAAAGGCATTCACAAAAGAGAGTGCCATTTGTTGTTGACCTTCACAGAGCTTAATTACCCCTGCGGAAATATGGTTCCAGTAGACTGGTATGGTACTGATTCATTAATGAATTTTTTTATATTGCTCAGTGAAGTTACAAAGTGTCATGCATGACAGATCTGTTCCTCATTAAAACTGTCTCTACTGTACATTTTATTGATTTCTTGGAATTTTCAGCTGTGTAGGTCAGCTCTCTGGATTGGCCATATGTCATAAAACCAGTTAGGCTGTTGCATTTCAAATCATATTTGATGGAGCAGAACATCAGTGCTTTTCTGTCTAGTAGTTTTCTGATTTGTACTTTACAATTTTACATTTGAATGCCAGAGGTTGTTGAGTAGTCTGAAACCGCACATACAACTGGTCAGGAGCTTTTCCACTGAATGCATTTGTATTGGAAAATGCCAGTAGGAGCCTGAAAGTTTGTGGGAAATGTTAATATTGGTGAGTTTTTCAAATGAGATTGTTCTTTCATAGTTCTTAGAATGTTTCAGCAAAATGACTTAGTTGATGCATTAAAGCTAATTATAGCTTTTTTCCCGTTAGTAGAAATTAGACTGCAAGACTGATAGAGTTCTTGAAGATTTTGTGATTCAGCATTTTCTCTTCTAAGCTTTTTTTTTAGTCTAAAAGAATTTCAAACGTTCAAAATTTGTGAAAAAGGAAAGCTCTTCCCCCAGCTCTCATTGACATAAGCCTTTTTTGTCCTCACTCTTTTGAGTTGTGGGGGAGCATCTCGTGGAATCTGTTCCTTAACTAGAATAGCTAAATAAAAAACTTAGGCCAGAATGATCTCTTGTGTGTCCATGTATGCCTCAAGCATCATCAAAAATAAACTGGCCAATTGTGGTTTCACTATAATATGTCCTGGTAGTTTGTGGTCACGTTTATCAAAATCACACTGAAAGAGGCTTCTGAGCAGTTAAGATGAAATCTTTAAATATAGTGGTGGGAAACCTGACACAGAATGTGACTGTTGTCCTGCTGCTGATGTGGAAGCCAGGCCAGATAGCTGTGGTAGTTGTTCTTGGCTCAAAACGTAGGAATCCAGTTTACTGTCTTTGTTCTCTTTTTTAAGAGCCTTTGGGAAGAAAGGTTTCCAGCATGCTTCTCAGTGTGGTTGTATCACTTACAGCTCTGCATTTTAAAGAAAGATTATAATTACATCTCAGGCTTCAACCAGGTCATTTTCTGAGGCCAAGGATAAGTTGCTCACATATGTGCTATAGGAGTTCTGCTTTTCTGTTTCTCTGAAGCATGAGATTTAGGAAAGAGGACCCTGAATGGAGCAGACCAGCAGTCCAAATAGGACAGAGAAACTCTCTCCTGAGATGCCTGTCTGGTGTCTTTTTTTACAAGTCACACTGATCATCAGCTTTGAGATGGGGAGAAAAACTTCCCTCAGTTCTGATGGTCTTCAGGTATTTCCAGCAAGGTTTATGAGGCTAATCCAGTTATGCTTTCTCCAGTCCATGCTAATAAAGGGTCTCAAACACTGGTTTCTCATCAGTTTTTTTGCCTTTCTGCCTTTGTCATGCCAGTATGTCCTCTGAAAAGCATTGGTGGAGTATAGGGCAAAATGTAATGGCCTGTGATGAATGAGAGATTGAGCAGATGATCCCGTGTTCCCTTCCAACCTTGGACTCCTAGGCAATTGGAAGATGATTGCTGAGCTCCTTGAGACTACAGACACCATGGTTTCTTCTAGGAGTGCATTGGTGGTGACTGAAGTTGTGAGAGAAAATTGTCCATTTTAAAGGAAAGAGCAAATGAAAACTATTTTAGATACAATCATTCCGGACTTGTAAATTCTTGATATATATTAAGAGATGCAATACCTTCTAAAATAGTGCAATATCAGTTACAGAAACGCTCTCTAGCATTATGGGAATTACCTTTTTGTTTGTGGAAATATAGGACACAGTATACTGAGAAATAATGTATTATGTGTATGAAATTAAAAGGTTTTTTTGAAAGCTTACAGAAATAAAGGGGGGGAGGCAGAGAGAAATTTTCAGTGAGATTAAAATTGAAGACTGCAATTTCTTAGGCCAAATTCTTTCATTATAACTGCTAATGAAATGTCAGAAAATCAATGCATCATTTTTTACTGTGGCAAAAATTCCCATCTTTAATTATGTTCTGAGTCTAAGGTAGGAATGTTAATTTTTCTGTAGTGAGCAGATGCAATAATAATTAATAACAATCCAGCTAACATTGGCCATCTGCCCACATTTGTGTTTTTAAAAACACAAAACAACCCAACCAAAAAAACAACACTCACACCCAGCCTCAAAACCACTTTTACACCAACTGGATATTTTTGTGAGGAGTTTTGTACTCTAGTACCAATTATTTAGACTAGAGTATTTTATGTAACATGGATCCTATTAAAGCATTATTTTTCCCCCAACAAAACTCTAAAAATACCACTTTGAAATTGGTCCTCATTGATTTATTTTGGCTCAGATATATTAATCTGAAATACTATCTGTTGCTATATAAGACGATGACCAGGATTCCTCAGTGCTGCGTGTGTTCCAAACTCGCTGCATTTTCAGAATGCAACTAATCAATTAAAGGTCATATATTTACAAAACAGTTTGATTCCATGTGTTCTTAATCCCCATCAGTGTTTAGAGCCTTTTATTCTGATCATAAGGAAGGTTTGTAAGCACTTTGTTTTAAAATGCGTGGTACTCTCACTGATATTGGCAGATCTACTCATAAGCTTTTTCATCTGAAGAAGAAATTCTCAAGATTGAACCATGCTGGGTCGTTGTGTCTGTGCTGAAGGGAGACTATACCTTTATTTGTTGTGGAATTAGAAAGACATGAAACAGAAGTTGTTCCAGTGCCTTGCTTTAGAATGGGCCCCATGTGGAGAAAAAAGATCTGTATGTCTTTACAGATACCTGGGTAAAACTAGAGAATAGTATCTGTTAATGATTGATGCAGACAGACTGCATCCCTCTGATGTGTGGGATCTTCTGAAGTTCTTCCACTGTGCAAAAGCCATCTGTTGACTTGACTCAGTCTCTTCTTGTACAAAGCGTTCAAAGACTATCATAGTTAGACCAGCAAAGCACGTTTCTGAAAGCCCATAATTATATTTAAATCATAGTCTGGAAGAGACTACAGAATAAACATGTTGTTATGCAATCAACCACAAAGCATCCAAAAAAGCTGTCATATGGTTTTAGAATGTAGTTTGCTTACTGTTTAGTTGGATTTAATTTTATTCTGTCTGTCGTCTCTTTCTTTCTTCTGCTCTGCATAGATGCCTGGTCATCCTATATCCCTTCCCTCTGTGGAAAAACAAGCAATGAAAAGTTAAACGTGACTGAACCACTTTGATCCTAGTGGATCGATGTGAAAGCTGGAGGCTCACACTAATGGCCCTCCTTTGAATATGGAGAGTTGATTTGAACCCATAGGACCATTTGGCTTTTAACACATCTTGCCTTAATGTAAAATTGGTGTGTGCTGTGGAGATGGCCCTTTCTGATGCTGCTATGCTTGAATTCCTTGGCCTTGTGTAGTTGCCTAGTTGCCTTATATAAGGCATTACTCTGAATGAACCCTTGTGCGTTGATTGCAGACTCATCCCTAGGGTGCACATTCAGAGGCTGAGGCACTCTAAGAGTTAGCCTTTCACTTTACCTAGTCAGGACACTTTCTTGTTAATCAAAGCAAAGGAACCTAAGTAACTTCCCTTCATCTTTGCATATGAGGTCCGATGAAAATACTCATTTAAGATTGTTGTTGTTATTAAGGTATGGACACTATGTAGAGGGGACAGGCTCAGTTCTGCAGACAGCAGTAAATGTTCAGGTAAGAATGCATAGACTAACATATGAAAATGACTTGTTTTAAAACTTGTTTTTTTCTGTCTTCTGCTTTTTTGTTATAATATTCAGAATAACAAAGCTTTTAAAACTAAATTTTATGGCAAATGAGTTTCCAATTGTTTTACTTTCCATTCCTAAACACCAGTTTATTTAAATCAAAATTCTATGTGTGCCTCTCCCCGTGGAGAACATGAGTTCCTATTATGTTATTATCTGTAGTGTCCTACAGAGGTTTCACAGGTATATGTGAAAATTAAAAATTACTAATACTATGGATAAACTACAGTACAGTGTTGTGAGTCTAGGGCCACTTTTTGAACACATGATCCAGTAATTGCTGTCAAATGTTTAACATGTTGGAATTACAAAAGTATGAATATATAGTATTTTGAAAAGTTCTACTGTTGAAATACTGAGTTCTCCACAAAGTGGTATTTTGGCATTGGGAAAGGTAAAATAAGTGTATTAGTGAATTATCATTCAAAGATTCTTTTCACAAAGTCTGCTTTGTAGGCAAGCACCTCCTCTTGCACTCATGTGCTCTTGCTAATATTATATGGCATTTCAAAGCATGAGAATGCAGCTTTGGAATTCAGGATAATCTCAAAGCGAATGTATTAAAACAGCTGCATCCATACAGCTTAATTTGTGCGGATGGCCTGCTGTGGAGTTATATTAAGTCACTATTCTGTCACTAAGAAATGTTTATAGTTCTTTGATTGCCTCGTTAAGTATCGGTATAGCTTGTAAGTGGAGGAAGGAATGATAAATGTCCTCATGGCAACATTGATTGTTTTCTTGCAATTCCATGTGCTGAGAGATGGGCTGCGAAAATACATCACCAATCATACTTTCAAGCAAAACATGCTATTTTCTTTGGCACTGTGATAATCAAAGAAATACTCTGTTAAGATGTGAGTGTTCAAGTTCATGTATTTGGCCTGCATTGGTGATACCGTGTTTTGGATATTCTTTATAGCTTGAATCAGTATTTAAACACATTGAGGAGTTACCAGAAGAAGAGAAGCTTATGAAATTGTCAACACTAAAACTGAGATATTTTACGCCAAGAGAAATAGCAAATCTTCATGGATTCCCTCTGGAATTTGGTATGTGCTGCAAAGTCCCCATTTCTGCATAATTCTTCAGAAATGCCAATGTAATCTTTTTACTGGGTACTAATCCATGCTTTTTATTTTGCATTTATTTTTGGACTGCTCAATTCTTATGATTGATTCTTTTGATTTGGCTAACTGAATTTCTCTGAATTTCCACCAGTTTTTTATATTTTATAAGAACCAGCTTCTGTGGTTAGGTTTATCTTCATAAACCAGGAATAAGATTTTGGCATAAGAAAATGCTCTATTACTGAATGGTAATGAAGGTAGCCCTTTGTTTCAAGCTGAAACTATTTACTTAGCAGCCAACATTACTCACAACTGTGGAAAGTCAATATGTCCTGCCAGTTTAGGAAGGCTGTTAGTGGTTCTCAGTGTTTGAGCGGCTTGATTTCTCCCTTCCACACATTCGCAGCTGCTGACAAATGGAATTTCAGAAAATACAGATACTTCTTTGTTCAGGAGTGATCAAACTCTTCATTTAACCTTTTAAGTCACCTCTGTTTTCTAGAAAAGGCAGTACTAGCCCTTGGTCAGTTACTTCATTTTTTAACCGTTTTTGTGGAAAAGAGGGAGTCAAGGAACAAGACTCAGCAATATGGGTACATTGGACACACATCAACCAGAATTAAGCTTGAAATAAATTAATCAGATTTCGAGTTCCCCTTGTAAAGAAAGGCAGGCAAGAAAGTGTAGCTGTTATTACCTGCTAAGGAGCTTGACCTGATGCCATCACATCAGATCAGTTTATTGTTTCTCAGCAACACGAGCATCCATAGGATAAGACACCACTGATCTTAAGTAATTTTTTACATCTTTCTTTGACTTCCTCAGTGACTTTGAGTTCTGAGGAGTGCTAATCGTTTTTATGTATTTCTCTCTTTTGCAGTTTTAGATTGCTTTCTCATTTATTACTTATGGTTATATTAAAAATTACTGCATTCAAAGAATGGTCTCAAGGTTGAAAAGTTAGAGTTGCCAGTACTAAGCTTACTTGTTTAAGAGTATTTGCAGGAGTATGTGTCAAGTTACATGTTAACATGCAGGATTTTTTCATGTGGCCTCTCTTCTTTAATAAATCTTATTTTTGCAGACAGCCTTTTTCTTAGCATAGCTCTGTTCCATATTGCTGTAGGATGATGTAAAGAAACTTAAGCTAAGCAGGGCTAGGTTGGGCTTACATAGGTTTATCCTGCTGTTCAGGCTCCCTTTTGAGCACAGAATTGCCCATTTTTTCTTTTCTTTTAAATACACCTTGTATTTTCTGAATGTTAAATCGGTCTTTGCAGCATCACTGAGAGGTGTGTTAGGGTTAATACTGCTTGCATTTTAAGGGGGAAGAACTGAGACAATGGAGAAATTTATGTTTGGAAGACTCTGTTAATTTAAGTGGGTGACCAGTTTGTGAAACCTGACCTACTCCAGAGTGCATGAAATGATACCATGCTTCCTCTGTTCAGAGCTCATCGTCAGGGGTAGCTGGGAGCATCTGTGTTTTTGCAAACCAGAACTGAACTCTCAAGACTGGCTCAAGGCTGGCTTCTGAATCTGAGGAGCATCCAGGTCATCACCGTTTATGAAGTGCTCATTTGGCAAACTTGTATTCTGTCACCTGGGAACTGCGGAAAAAGAGACAGGGACAGATTCCACCTCTTGGAGGGCAATACCCTTCTCGCTTAATCATGGCACTTCTTTACAGTTCTTGCAATTCCCCACCTCGCTATACTACTTTTCCAGCTTCCACAGCATGTGAAACAAGCCTCTCTGAGCCATTGGCTTTCCCTCACATATACTCCTGATTCATAGGCAGACCAGGCTTTTACCGCTGCGCTGAGTCGCAAGTCTTGTCTTTGTGTTTAATCTAAGATGTTTCCCACTTTGTACTTAAAAAAAAAAAGTGTTACTCAGCTCTAGGCTGACTTGAAATCTCTGGTGAATTTAGGTACTATGTGTTTCTTCTGAGGGTTGCAAGCTATGGGTTTTTTTGAAAGTTGCTATATTTATGGTTACAGCAAAGGGTGTTTCCCTGACAGCATTTCTTGCATGTTAAATTTCAAGTTGTCATTGTGAAGTGTGGTATTTCCAAGAGGAAATGTACTGTGATTTCTCTGCTCCTGTATTCTGTAGTGGCAGCAACATTTGGGCTGAAATGTTCAACAACAGAAAGCCTGGAGATGTACCCACTGCAAATATATTGTTGGGCCAGGAAGCTAAAGAATGAAAAAACTACAAGCTTCAAGAATGAGTGAAGAGAATGTCAGGAAGCTTTGTAACAGATGCTGTTACTAGCTGCAGCTACAGTATTATCAGAAGAAAAGTGATTGTGTCTAAATTATACTATATTTTAGCAATTAATGGCCTTATTGAATTCAAGAAATCCAGAGTTAAATTAATGGTTTAACATTAACAGATTTATTTGTGCTTTTAACATCTAAATGTATAGATAGTAATTGCACTACAGGTCAATGAAATACGGTAGGCATTTGTCTTAGCTGCTGCTCTGGGTCCCACAGCAATATCATTAAAAGTGACCAGAGCATTCTTGCACCTGCGACCTGCTCTCATGAGGGTGGTGTCAGGATGCCTTTTCCATTTTTCCTGTAAGTGATGTATGTAAGCTATTAGGAGACAAATGGCAGCCTAGTGGAAAGCCAACACAATGTGATAGTGCATATTGCTGAGACCACAACATCATCAAGTACCATGCATGACCAAAATGATGTGGTGAGAGCTGTGCAGCAAGTGCCAGCATACTGTGAGTAGTTAAATCTGCCCTTTTGATGTAGGCTGCTCTTGAGCCAAGAAGATAGAAGGTGCAAGATAATGTTAACAGGCAGATGGAGGAGGCTTGGGATAAAGGGAACATCAGCCCTGAAAATTAAATCAGGCTTCCAGTTGCCAAGAGGCCGAAGGAGAACCTCTGAAATTTTCAGAGTTCACATAAGCTTCTTGGGCAATGTGTGCACGTGCATGTGTGTGCATGCATAAATACATATTTATTTTTATATACTCCTTTAAAACATGTATATATTTTAAAATGTACCTCATTCAGTGAATGCTTGTGAAAACTCCATCTAAGGTAATGTGTGTGGGAGTGCAAGAGATTGTTCCAAAGACAGAATAATGGTTGCCCAAATGTGAGTGCCAGAAAGCTGGGCAGAGTGGATGGAGCTGGCAGAAGATGTGTTTACTAAAGCAGTCCACATTTGAGACATTAAAAACTGGCAGAGAAGGATGGAACAACTCCTCTCAGACACCTCCTCCTCAGCTTTCCACCCTTGGCTCAGCAATTGTCCAACCGTGTTCTCTCCTGATCAGTCCCAGGAAGAGGATTTTTCTGATGTACTGTGAAAACTTCAGAACTTTCATATGCCACTGCTTGCATACACAGTGTGTTTATGTATCAAAGCTAATCTGGCTGGTGATGACATTGGGCTCAAAGGTAGGTTTTCTTCTTAGGAAATGATCAAATAATTGAATGTGATCAAGTTTCAGCAGCTTAGCAAATGACCCTGATGGTTGCATCACCACTGCTGTTCATCTTTCACTCAAGTTGAAGTAAATGCACTTTAGCTCACAGCAGGAGTAAGCTAAGAGGTTATAGCAGACCAGCTGTTGGCAACTTCTTCATTCTCAGAAGCCTGGTTACCTTTGTGTGCTCAATACATGAAACAACCCTTTCACAATACCTGGACCAGTTTAACTTCTTCTGGCCCTCCTTTCTTTCTTCCAGTCTGTGTACTTACCATGCGAAGGCCGTTTTGGATACTGTCTGTATTTCTGAGTGCATTTGACAGGGTCAGCATTGAATTACATGGAAAATTGTTCAGCTGCTTGATCACTCACTCGATAAGCCTTGCTTCTAGCTTAATCCATACTGGTGGTACATGGTGCTGCGAGACTTGTTTGATTTGCCTCGTCTGGTTAGAGGAGATCAGACTGGAAGTACAATATCAAGCTTATTGAGAAGTGCAGTTTAGTTCACGTGCAGTGAATCGTCACTTTTTCTGCCATGGCCACATTCTTCTGTGGAGGTTCTTTAGAGCAGCAGTTGTGCAGTGTTTTAGGT
Source organism: Buceros rhinoceros silvestris (assembly GCF_000710305.1). Lineage (NCBI taxonomy): Eukaryota > Metazoa > Chordata > Aves > Bucerotiformes > Bucerotidae > Buceros > Buceros rhinoceros. The sequence goes on along the minus strand of NW_010410004.1, from coordinate 12,473 downwards.
GCTGCTCCCCCTCCTTACGACTGCTGGATGTTTTGATCTGTACGAAGCGAAGCTAGATCAGCACTAGTTACACAACAGAGCGGTGTTTTGAGGTTTCTTGTTAAACTTTAGAGATGGCAGTACTGGTAATAGAAGAACTGATGCAAATCCAGTGAACTGGTTGGGACTTATTTTTGTAATTAGGTGGGGGGCTGTGGTGTGAACCATGGGGGATGAACCCTGCTGTGATCTGTGATGACTGTTCACTGAAAAAAGGAGTAGACTAAGACCTAGGAACAAACCCGGACTAATGATGTTGCACTACATGTTTTGTTTTAGGCTTTCCTGACAAAGTAACGACAAAGCAATGCTACCGTCTCCTGGGAAACAGCCTCAATGTGCGTGTGGTGGCAAAATTGATCTCCGTTCTACTTGGGTAATTTAGAACCTGAATCTGATGGATACGGACTGGTGCCAGAAAATACCTCCATCTTGGAAGAGACAGCTGACAGCAGCTGAACAAAAATCATAGCCTAGCAAAATACCTGTCCAGACATTTTGCGGAACAATTCTGATGTGTTTTTAATACCTTGCTTTTATAGTGTATTTGCACTGTACAGGTGTTTTATTTAAATGAAAGTTTTCAAGACATAATTGCTTTATTTAAATGTCCTTTTTAGTTTGCAAAGTGAAAAAGAGCAACTTTTACATATGAGATGAAATGAAGATGGATAAGACTATTTTATTTTATCTTAAAAAAATCTTCCCAGTCCAGTATAAAAAGGCTGCAAATGTAAAAGCCATTTTAATAAGTGCAGAGACTGAGTTCTACATGTAAAATGTCTTCATCTGTAAATATCAGAGATCCATTCTGAATAGATTTATTGTATATATGATCAGAAACTTTGATGTGGGTTTTTTGTAGCTGATTGAACTATTAAATTCAGTATTTTGTATACAACTTCTAAGAAACACGGTGTCATCCTTAGTTTATGGTTGTCTCATCCTTTCTAAATGCTTGCAGGTTTCTTGAAGCCAACTGTATCTGTCTGGAATGATTTGTTTAGGTGCAGCTAAATAAAAGTATTTCAAGATCATCACAACCTGACAATAATTTACCTGTTCGTATTCTTACTTACATTATTCAGGATAAGATCATTGCTCCTTACCAAGGACCTACACATAAAAGACATAAAAACTTCAAGGAATGCAAAGAATTATAAGAAGGGCTTCTGTAGGTATGTCAGCCAGAAAAGGAAGGTCAAAGGAAGTTTACCCCTCAGACTGGCAAATTGGTAACAGTGGATGAGGAGAAGAATTGTTGAGGTACTCAACAATTTCTTTGTCTCAATCTTCACCAGCAGTCTCTCTTACCACGTCTCACAAGTGGATGTACCTTAAGACGGGGACTGAAGGAGCGAAGTCCCTCCCACTGTAAGGGAAGATGAGGTTCATGACCTCCTGAGGAGCCCGAACATACGTACATCCATGGAACCTGACAAGATCCATCCCAGAGTCCTGAGGAAATTGGTTGAGGTAGTTGCCAAGCCACCCTCCATGATATTTGAAAAGCCGTGGCAGTCAGGTGAAGCCCCTGGTGGCCGGAAAGAGGGAAACATTGCACCCAGTTTTAAAAAAGGGAACCCGGGGAACTACTGACCTGTCAGCCTCACCTCTGCGCCCAGGAAGATCATGGAACAGACTGTTCTAGAAGCTATGCTAAGGCACAGGGAGGACAGGGAGGTGAGTTGAGTCAGCCAGCATGGCTTCAGCAAGGGCAAGTCCTGCCTGACCAGCCTAGAGGCCTTCTGTGATGAAATGAGTACATCAGTGGACAGGGGAAGAGCTGTGGATGTCATCTATCTGGACTTCTGTAAGGCCTTTGACACAGTCCCCCACAACATCCTTCGCTCTCACTTGGAGAGGTAGGGATTTAATGGGTCAGCTGTTTGGTGGATGAGGACTTGGCTGGATGGTGGCATCCAGAGAGTGGCTGTCAATGCCTTGATGTCCAGATGGAGACTGATGACAAGAGGTGTCCCTCAGGGGCCCATGCTGGGATCATGGCAGTCTAACATCTTCATCAATGACATAGGGGGATTGAGTGCACCCTCAGCAAGTTTTCAGATGACACCAAGCTGAGTGGTGCAGTTGACATATTTGAGGGGGACATGCCATCCAAAGGGACCTGACAAGATGGAGAAGTGGTCCCATGTGAACCTCATGATGTTTAGCAAGGCCAAGTGCAAGGCTGGGCATCCGGGTTGGGGCAACACCAGTCGCCAATACCGATACAGGCTAGGAGATGATGTGATTGAGTACAGCCCTGCAGACAAGGACTTGGAGGGTGCTGGTGGATGAAAGGCTGGACATGAGCTGACAATGTGCGCTTGCAGCCCAGAATTCCAACTGTATCCTGGGCTGCATCAAAAGAAGTGTGGCCAGCAGGTCAAGGGAGGTGATTCTGCTGCTCTACTCCACTGTGGTGAGACCCCACCTGGAGTACTCTGTCCAGCTCTGGAGCCCTTGCACAAGAAAGACATGGACTACTTAGAGCATGTCCAGAGGAGAGTCACAAAAATGATCAGAGGGGTGGAGCACCTCTGCTGTGAGGACAGGCTGCGAGGGCTGGGGTTGTTCAGCCTGAAGAAGAGAAAGCTACAGGGAGACCTTGTTGCGGCCTTTCAGTACTTAAGGGGGCCTATAAGAAAGATGGGGACAGTCATTTTAGCAGGGCCTGTTGTGATAGAACAAGGGGTGATGGTTTTAAACTAAGACAGGAGATTTAGATGAGATAGAAAGAAGGAATTTTTTACAATGAAGGTGGCAAAACACTGGCACAGGTTGCCCAGAAAGGTTGTAGAAGCCCCATGCCTGGAGATGTTCCAGGTCAGGTAGGACACAGCTCTGAGCCACCTGATCTAGTTGATGATGTCCCTGCTCACTGCAGGGGGGTTGGACTACATGACTTTAATGGTCCCTTCCAACCCAAAGCATTCTATGATAAATATAAAAGCTCCATGTTTATGTTTCTATGGCGTAAGAACTGAAGAAAAACTATATAGGCTGCTTCTGAATATTTCTTCACAAAACTTGATAGTAGTACTAGGATTAGGAGTGTTTGTTGGGATGAAACCACTGCATATGGCCATCCAGAATGCCGCAGTTGTACACCATCTCATAGACCTGCACTGAACGTTTTTTTAATAATCAAGTCTTGACAGTTTAATATCCCTGAAACGGTAGAGAAAATTATGGGAAAACTGAAAGGTGCCTAGATAAGCATGTGTTCCGGTTGTTATTTTTCCTTGCAGGTAATATTATATTGGTATCTAAAGAAAAGAAACTGCTTGAGGGACAAAAGGGGCGAGGTGATACTTGGTAGGCATCCATTAGGGCTGATGTGTCACAAAATCAAAGGATTTCTTAGATTCATCATAGTCCCCGTGCACCAAAACAGCAAGTTGTCAAAGCTGCAAATCCTAAAAAAGACTGATTTTTTTTTAGTTGTTTTGCTTTGCTTTGTTTTGTTTTAGTTTTTTTTATTGGGATGAGATAGGAACAGTCAAGGTGTATTGCATCTAGGCTTGGTAATGCAGGAGAAACCTAACTGTCTGTAGAGAACAGAGTCCCTGTAGAGATCATCTAACGTGATCCAAACAGTGAAAGGAAAACAAGGGAGATCAATTTTATGTTTTAATTGGGATATCTTTTTCCCAAACCATGTAAATACTCTGTTCATTTTGCCTCACTATAATAATATTTCACAAAATATTACTATTAACAGTTAGTTTTCAATTCCTTAATCTGTAAAACATGTTTTAATGATTTATATGCCACTCACAAGCAAGCAGTATTAAAGTGTAAGTTGAAAGTTATCTAGCTGCATCTAAAGCTGATGGAGCAATACAGCCTGCTGCCTGTTGACAGCGAGTTTTAATTCAGTGTGATCGCAAAGACTGAAATCTGTTTGCTAATCAACGCTGTTTCTGAAGGAGATACTTTGAAAGAACAGATTTCAGAGCTGTAAATATATATTTGTGTATTTTACCCCTGCTAACCCTGTAATACTGGTGCACTAAATTGAGTGACTGCTTCTTATCCTCTCTGTTTGTCATTTACTGTTTGTCAATTACTTTGTCATTTACAGACTCATTTACTGAGCTCTGCTGAGTTGCACCTGCTCACCCTCAACTTGTGTTGCTTCCTTTTCTGAGCAGCCTCCTTAGCAGCCTACGTCAGTGCTGCGCTTTGCAACCTCAGCTGAAGCGTTTTCACAGCAGTGAAACATGATTACAAAAGCAAAGGTGAAAGATAAATAAGTGAAATCTGGAAGACAGCTCTGGAGTGGAGGGAGGTTTCCAGAATCTGCTTTTTGGTTTTGTAGCTCACTTATTCCGCACATCTGGAACACGTTTCATTATCTGAGTGAGAAATGAACAGATACGATGCTTTGATCAGGGTACAGTTGTGTTTTAGCAGTTGTAACACATTTCTAAAATAAACAAAAAATTTAGCAAATATTTGTTACCTCTCAAGGATGAACTATTCATTCTCAGCTCACCCTTTGATTTCTCTGTTCTGTTTGCTTGCTCTTCATACTGAAGTTTAGCACTCTCTTGGCTTATTGTATAGATACTGGATTTTATCTCTTTTCCTTAACAGTTTAGTATGTTTTGCCTCTTAGATATTTGAAACTAGTTATGTGTTTGGTGTATTTTTTTCCTGCATAGTGTTTAAAGGATATGCCATATTAGTAAGGATGTGGAGGAGACCAAGCAGTGATTGGTTAAGAACGCTAGGCATTTCTGGGCAGTCTTATATAAATAGTGTATAAAGTAAAAATGGTCAAAGGAATAGCTGAGGAAAAATAATGTGAAAGTATTTCACTAGAATAAAATAGGCATAGAGTCCAAAATGAATTCCAGTAACCATTTTCCTTTTGCCTGTGTGAACCTGAGTATCCTAGTGTTACAACCTCATTAGGGGAGGTTTATGCTTGTTTAGTAACAACAGGTTTGAATAGATAACTGATATCCAAGATACCAGGAAAAATGAGCTATTGAGGAGTAATAGTACATCAATTTAAGTGTTATCATGAAGAGATTGGTGTAATTTTTATCTTTGTTTGATTACAAGGATTAGGGAATTTATATATTTTTTGAAGAAAAGAAAAATGACCTTAGATGACCAGGAAGCCATATGTGGAGACTAGACAACCGAGATCTCTTTGACTTTCCTCCACCTGGTCCTTCTGACAGTGGGAGAGAAGCATGGACAAGGGATGTTTTGGTAGGAGCTCTGATGAAGCAAGAACCAGAGTTGGAGAGGCTGAAATTGAGTGGAATGCACCACTTTCAGTGAGACGTTGTTGTTAGAGGGAATTTCAGGTGGCCGCTCTGGTTGGGTACCCTTTACTGGGATTCAGAAAACTCTGCAGCAAAGAAGTCCCTGAAGCCTCTTCTGGTGGGAAGCCTCTGTGATTCGAAACACAGGATTATATCCTGAAATCTCAGCTTCATTGAGAGCATGTTTGTCTTGTGCTTTTTTCCATGCACTGGGCTGTTGTAACTCAAACATTTGTAATTTGCAGTCTCACTTCTGAAAGCAAAGCACATTGATGGTGCTAATATATTTTCTCATACCTAGACAGTAATAGTTTGATAGTTGATTAGTTCAAATGTTTGTCCTGTATATATTTTAAAAAAGAAACTAATGCTATTTTGTTTATAAACACTTAAAAATGGGATTCAACTCAGAATTGGTATTTCTAAGTGGCATTTTGACTGTGTATTGATCTTACCATCTCTTCCACGGGCACCCCCTTGCCGTGGGGAAGGAGCTTGCGTGCCCTTGTGAGGTTGAGAGCTGTGCTGGTGGTGGCATGTGCCTCCGGTGGGGTCTCCCGATCCAGACAGGGATGGGGGAACTGAAGGGTCAGACAAAGTGTGTCCACAGGCAGGATGGGCTCACTAGCCTTCGGGCAACCATCCTAGGAGAAGGACAACTCTGACTCCAAACCCGGGCAGATGGAGCTCGTTTAGCCTTGTAAGGCATCCATCATCTAAGAGAAGGACACTCTAACCCAACCTATGACCCAAGGACTTCGCTGTCACTGTCCAAGCTCTCTCGGCCCTGTCAGATGAACCTCAGGTGTAAAGGGTGGAGCCAGTTCCGTGCACGCTGCGCCTCACCTAGAAAATCCACCGCGCAGGCCCGAAGGGTGCACTCATCACCTGCAGTCAGCGTGGGAAAAGCCCTTCCCAGATCTTCGTTCACGAAGCCAAGCCATGATGATGATGATCTTACCATGTGGCATTACTCATTCATTGTACATGTGTTGCAAGGTGAAGCATGGGGAGGAGTTCAGGAGAATACTGGAAAAGTTCGTGGAAGAAGAATCCTTTGAGAGTACTGAGTAAGTAGACTTCCGGCTGAAGAAGTTTCCAAGCTGCAAATAAATGGAAGCCAAGAGAGTACCTAGGAGAGGTACTGTATGTGCTTGCGCCTTCCTGTACCCTTCGTTTCCTAACTATCTGCTCCTAGCCTTTTGGAGACAGGGTACTGACCTAGGTGGATCTTTTTCTAACCCGGTATGACTACTCTTACTTCCTTATATTTGCATGGCGACAAAATGCCAATATTTCTAATCACAGCATCAATACACAGCAAATGATGTATGAACTTGTCCCAGATCTTTGCCCATTGGTGAAGCCAGCAGTACAGAATAGAATGAATCTGAGGGAGTTTGTGCAGCCAGGTCCGTTCGTGGCTTTAGGGTTATTAGTGGAGAAGGGTGACTATGCAAATGGAAGTCCCTAAAATTAACCCCAGTGTACATTAAAGCAATCGTAACGTGCTAAAAGGACTGGAATAATCAATAGAAAAGAACAAAGCCAATGTAAGTGACTGGAAACTTTTCATGAACCTAATTTCAAAAAAATAAAAGAAACAGAAAATAGGAAGCATCAAAGTGATTGGTGGTTTGTAGAAACAACATATGTAGGAAGAAAAGTCAGAAAAACAGAAGAACCAAAATGTAAGTCTTGTAATGAAACTGAAAAACCAATGTATGTTTTAACTGTCTTCCTTGTGATGAAGGAACCCAGGGAGAATTGGGCAATAGATCAATTCCAGCTGAAGTGGCTGACTAAATCAAAACTCATCTCTTTGTCATTTGCTATTAAAAACTGAAACCCTGGATTTTCTGGCCAGTTAGTTTAACTTCATCAGCAGGTAACTTATTAACTTCATCAGCTGTGTGTGGGAGCAAAATCTTAAGCAGGTGTCAGAAGGCAGTATGCTGAGAAGACGTGACAGAAGTCCTTAAGGAGTGGTGTAGGAAAAGGAGCCTCGGAGCTGCTGCAGCCCCTGGGGAAGGTGCTGCAGCCATAAAACTCTCCAGACGTGGGTAAAAAGAAGGAAGGAAGGGATGATGGGTGTTCATAGGTAAGGGACAGAAAGAGGTGTATCGTTTTTCAGAGTCATCCCTGTTTGATATAAACCTTGTGGTTACTGATCCTCCTTATAAGACCTACTACCAGGTTAGTGTTTGGTTTTCTCAGAGCTATAGGGACACACAGAAAGTGGTGAATTCGATATGGAGCATTGCTTACACCAGCAATTTGCACCATTGTATCATGGAGGCAACAGTGCTGCTTCAAATGTTTGGGCCACTTTTGACTACTAGAATATTTTTAGAAAGAGGAAAGATGGAAGAGGATCCAGGGAAGTGATGATGGAAGTACTGGGAGACATGACCTCAGAGGGACAACTTGGGTAAATGTGCACTGCTTGGGATTAAACTATCAAGGGACTGTATTTATAATTTCTTGCAAATATTTGAGTCATAACATTGAATGGAAAAAATCTTTTTTGCATCTATAGAACAAAATCACAGAACGACAGAGGTTGGAAGGGACCTCTGGGAATCATCCAGTCCAACCCCTCTGCTAGAGGAGGTTACACAGGATTGCATCCAGCTGGGTTTTGGATATCTCCAGAGAAGGAGACTCCACAGCCTCTCTGGGCAGCGTGTTCCAGTGCTCTGCCACCCTCAACGTAAAGATGTTTTTCCTCACGTTCAGGTAGAACTCCCTGTGTTCCAGTTTGTGCTTGTTGCCCCTTGTCCTCTTCCTGGGCAGCACTGGAAAGATCCTGGCTCCATCCTCCTGACAGCTGCCTGTTATGTAGTGATAAGATCCCCTCTCAGTCTTCTCTGCTCCAGGCTAAACAGACACAGGTCTCTCAGCCTTTCCTTGTAAGAGAGAATATTTAAAATAAAGACTTATTTGTTAGTCTTCAATTAAAACATCAGCCAGGTTGGGACTGGAACACCAATAGCTGCCCTTCTCCCATATAAAAAGGAATCATGTCATGCCTGCATCTTAGTTGCCTTCCTAGGTGCAATTAATGCATAATGAATTTTTGTCCATAATCTGAGTCAACTTTGATGCATCAGTGTCTTTGCATTGCAGGCACATATTGCTGAAAAGCTGGAGGGATACCACCATTCCATTTCTCACAGCTACACAAGATGGTGGTAAGTTGTAGTCCCTGCTAGTACAGAATGACCTTCAACCAGAATTAGATAGAGAGAAATGCTCCATTACTTCTTGCCAAATCTGTGCACAACCTACGCTCTTCTGAGGTGTTTCCTCAGTGTAATGTCAGTGAGGTAATTAACGGTCTGTCCCGGGAGGAGGGGTTCATGCCAGGTCTCCTTAGGAGAACAGCCCCGATTCTTATGCCAGACATTTACAGGGTTTCCATTCTCTTCCTCCCAAAATGATGTGTTAATCCAATACATTTCAGTAAAATTAAAAGATGTGGGCCTATTTTTCTCCTTGAAATGGTTTATAGATTTCTCAACTTGGCCAGCCTAAGGTGCATTCACTAGGAATAGAGAGTAAATGAACTAAAATCTGGAAGGTCTAGTGAAATGGAAAATAGTGTGTCATGCAAGGTTTAGTTACTTGTCCAGAGCTCTCTTTCCATGCTATCATCAGTGCATAATCAAAGCAACCTGTCTTGAGGTCAACCATTTTCTAATCTGTAAAGGCTGCATGAAGTGAGGTGAAAAGAGTTATTTCTTCTTCCTTCTTGCATTATCAGCTTTCTCCCTATCCTCTACGGTTTATTGCTCATTGGTCATTTGCACTACTGGAGTTAATTAGTTGGAAAGGGAAGCTTGAATCAAAGACTGACAGGCAGCAGAAGAGGTGCAATGCATACTTAGTATGCAAAATAAATGAATAGAGAAAAAAAAGGATTTTGTGGGTCGCAGCTGAAGTCCAGGATGAAAACTGTCAGCCTACAATGGCTTTTGTGCAATAAAGTCCCTGAACTATGCATACATTCAAGCAGCCTGCTAAGAAGTGCAGGTTTTAGTTGGCCCCTAGTTTCTTCAAGTTGACACCCAACTGACAATTATAAAAACTCAGTAGACTGTTAAAACAAAAACCAAACCAAAACAAAAAGAGCAAAAAGCCTCAGACAGACATCGGAACTGACATGAAGAGTGTTGGTAAGCACTAGTTTAATGGACAATACCAGGAAACCCGGAGGCAGAAGGCGTCCTGTTGATTAGACAGAGACAACAATAATCTGTCTGTGCTCTCCTAGTTGTGAACAGAGGTTTCAGAGCAAAGAGCAGAACAGGAAATAAAAATGTGCGAGAACAGATCCTCAGTTGCTGTAAAATATCATAACTAATTTGGATTGAGCGGAGCAGTGATAGTTTTCAAGAACTGAGGATACAATTCAGTGGTTTTGTGTAAATGCTATCCCCTGTGAAGGTAAAGGACAACACATGGGGGTTCCTCTATTCTGGCCGCAACAGCTGATAGACTCAGTCTCCTGAAGGCCACAGGCTGCATGGAGCAGGTGAATATCCAGAGAGCTGAGCTGCTGCTACTGCACCAGCAGGCATATGGGATGGGTCTGCCCCACGGGTTCAAGAGGAGCTTCACCTCTGCCCTTCCAGACCTCTAGGCAGCTGAAGTAACTGTTGGGTTACCTGTCTGTGTGAGCACAAGAAAGATGGTCAGCAGGCTCATGCTGTTCCGAATTCTGAGATAAGTTTCTAAAAACATAGATAATAAAATGTAATAAAAATCTATTTTTTATGCAAACCACAGAAAATAGTGGAGGTAGTGGGATGCAGGTAACATAATCTCAGACATTACCATCACCATGGCTTGGCTTTGCAAACGAAGATCTGGGAAGGGTTTTTCCCACGCTCACTGCAAGCGATGAGTGCACCCTTTGGTCCTGCGTGGTGGATTTTTTAGGGGAGGCGCAGCGTGCGCGGAACTGGCTCCACCCTTTACACCTGAGGTTCATCTGCCAGGGCCTAGCGAGCTTGGACGGTGACAGCGAAGTCCTCGGGTCGTAGGTTTGGTTAGAGTGTCCTTCTCTTAGATGATGGATGCCTTACAAGGCTAAACGAGCTCCATCTGCCCGGGTTTGGAGTCAGAGTTGTCCTTCTCCTAGGATGGCTGCCCGAAGGCTAGTGAGCCCATCCTGCCCATGGACACACTTTGTCTGACCCTTCAGTTGAGACCTGTCTGGCTTGGGAGACCCCACCCGAGGCCAATGAACACA
>NW_010410004.1:1157-1865 GCF_000710305.1 Buceros rhinoceros silvestris | reverse complement strand
GCACACCGCTCCACCTCACAAGGGCACGCAAGCTCCTTCCCCACGACAAGGGGGTGCCCGTGAAAGAGTTGCTGCTCTCCCTCCGGACATCACAGACCCGGGCACGGGGCGGCTGGGGCCTGCCGAGAACGGGAGTCCTGGAGGTCACTCAAACGCTATAGTTATTCACAGGAAGGATCCAGCTAGTATCTGAGGCAGCACCACAAACGTTAGCTGTCCTTGCTTCAGACTCATTTTCACAGTCCACTTCTGTCTCTTTATGAGGTAACACTACTATTTTTCTCACCACATGGAATTTCTTCTCAGGGTGCTTTGACCTTGTAACATTTCTGTCTGTGAAAGCTGTAGAGTTCATTCAACCCCCCAACTCCAGGGCATGTCCCACAGATCTGTGGGACATCTGTAGGTGACAAGTTGTCCTGGTTTGAGCTAAACTTCCTGGTTTGAGCTGAACTTCCTTGTTTTGGTTAATGAACGAATGGGAATTATTCCCTGCAAGTGTGATGACCCCACATTTGAGTGGTTAAAAGAGGGTCAGCTGCACTGTTACGTGTTAAGGTTATAAAGCAGCACGCAGGGAGGAACCTCCCTCTCTCGGACTTCCGCCCCTGCAGCAGGGAGCAGCTCCTCCGGATTGCTGGCTGCCGAGACCAGCCCGCGAGCAACCCGAGCAGGCTGTGTCCAGGCTGCCGAGCTGAGCCGGAAGCC
>NW_010410004.1:0-895 GCF_000710305.1 Buceros rhinoceros silvestris | reverse complement strand
AGGGGGCCCCCTTCCCCACTCCTTCCCTCAGTTTACTTTCTCCGCTTGGAATCTTATCTCATCACTTGGCTGCCTGCCCAGAACCAGCGGCCAGCAGCAGCACCATCAGGAGCTTCACCTGGGGAGCAGCCGCAGAGTGGAGCAGCAGAAGCCTCCACTCTTACCTCGTCACTTGGCTGCCTGCCCAGAGAGTGCCCAGGGCTCCAGCCTTGAAAAGGACAGTTTGTGTGTAAACATTCACTACTCACTACTTCGGGTTTTTTTTCTTTTCTCCCCCACCCCCTTCCCCTTTTGGTTTGTAATCATATACATGTAGAATATAGTTGTGTGCGTTTATGATATATTAAAGTTTGTTTCAGCTATCTGAGCAGACCGAGATGTGAATTTCTTCCTTTCCCTATTAAATCCCTTTCTGTCTCTGTTTAGGACAGAGGGATCCCGTTAAGGATTCAAGGATTTATTATTAAAATTCTTATTATCTCGGTCCCTCGACCCTTAACACAAGTGCAAACTGGAGCAGAAAGAAATACTGGGCACGGTTAGGAAGTGCGGGAGTTTTGTGGCCTCCAGGAATGTCTGGGGCTTAAAGGATCAGTGCATGGTGGCTACTGTAATTTTTGAGCAACAGCAGTTACAACTGTTGATACTCTCTTCTTCTCGTTAGAGTTTTGAAATGTGAGCAACCTGAATGAGTTGTCTACTAAACAAAAGGGAAAATCAAAAAGGGTGCTGGTGGGCCTGGAGGTTCGGGTGGCTCCTAGCACAAGGAAGGAAAAGACACAAATCTCCCTTAAGCAGGGATAGAAAAGCACCACAGGATCTTGTGCAAGGGGAATATGGAGACTGGCAAAAGCAAAGCGGATGGAGGTTGTCACCGGTTTGGCCGAGGTAAAAC
>NW_010410003.1:60841-77076 GCF_000710305.1 Buceros rhinoceros silvestris | reverse complement strand
CCCCTCGTCGGCCCGGGCGTGGAAGGCCTCTCCCGCAGACCCAGACAGCCTTCTGTGGAAATGGGCTGCCGGGCTGAGGTTCGGTTAAAAACCAGCCAGCCAGCCTTAAAAACAACCCGGTGAAAAACAGAGTATCTGGGGGGCAGGAAGGTTAAAACCATCTTCTGCTAAAGCACGATGTCAGCGTGTTTGTACAGCCCACCCCACCTCTCTGCAGGGCTCCCTGGAAAGCTCAGAAAGGAATTGAGCTTCACCTCTAATGCAGTGGCAGAGGTCCTTTAAAGTTGTAGTCTAAACTATAACATGCTCTTAGTTCTTGTTTGTCTCAATCCCTTCAAAGATGGAAATGGCTGATTGTTCCCATTTTACAAACGGTGCACGGGAGGGAAGGGATAGAATCATTACTAAGTAAATGAATGGGATGATTTTTAAAAAGAGTAATTTGCTCAATCAAGAATAATTTGAACAGCAACTAAGTAAAAAAAAATCATGGAAAATCATAAACTATTACCCTATATAGTGTTCTGTAGACTATTAAATGTCTCCTTTTTCACACCACTGGCCTGAATGAATAACTTGGCAGCACAAAATTAGCCAGGTGGCAAAATGTGCTTGTGTCAGCTATTGGCCAAACAAAACAGCAAACAGCAAAGCTCGTTTTGCAGTGTCACATTAACTCCTTCAACGCTGGGGGTACGTGGGTTTATATCTGCTGTTTAGAAGCACCTGGGAGCACGCCAAAAGAGAACGCTCACTGCAGCACAGGTGGCCCTGCTCTTGCTCCACGGGTCATAGCTGCAGGTGAAGGTGATGTTTGTGGTTGTTTCCTTATGTGGCATCTGAGATTCTACGGAAGGGGCAGCTCTGTAACATCTGTGTCAGCTTAACATCCTAGTTTGGAAAAAAACACATTCTCAGATGCTCATTACCAAGGAGGATTTCATGCAGAAATTCCTTTACCTTTAAGAGCCGTCTCTTCATGTCACCATAATACTTACCAATTTTTCTGTTTTCATATTGTTATGAGTATGAAGACAAGCATCAGAGGACTAAACTTAACTGTGTTAAGTTCCTAGTAGCTTCAATGGATTTACCTTGGGGTAATCTGCAGTTTTACTTAATAGTAAATTGTATTATAATCAACTGAAGTTGTAAGTTGTATTATACAACAAAAGGACACTTGCTGATGTCAGCGGGAATCTTTTGATAGATTTCACAGAATTTGTCAGGAGCAACCAGTGACCTTTTTCATTCTAGAGGTTAATATAAGGGAACCAAATATGTTCTTTTACAATTAGTAGCCTCTCCCAGCTACAGAGACTCACCTTCCCATTGCACAGGTACCTAAAGTTAGGACTGGGCCTGTTTTTTATTAACAGAGAATTTATTTAACCTTACTCTGTAATATTTCCCTGAAGTACTGTGGAATTTCATTAAGAAAATAAAGGCAGTATTTCATAATTAAGTTGCCTGTTTAATATTTTTTTACACAAGACGTGCTTTACTGATAAAACTGACGGTGCCATTCACTGTAAATCCGAAGCAGGGAAGGGTAGGGTGTTGGTAGCTGTATTTTATACAAAGGACATCTGTAGTTTTTTGGTTCATAACTTATATATCTCATATAGCAGATTCATTTCTTAAAGTGATAAACGCATTGTACCTACTGAGGATGATGTCCCGTTCTTATCCAGGCAGTCTCTTTTCCACTGAGTGGTTTCACATGCCCCAGGCAAAAGGCATGGGTGAATATTTTCCATTAAAAACAGCAGTGGTGGGAGGAGGGAATCACCAATACTGTAAGTTAATGAGATGGGGGGCTTTAAATACACTTAATAAACAGTCACTTAGGCTGAGCATAATAAGTCATGGAAATTTATAAACTATTACCCACTATAGTACTTCATTGACTATTAAACATCTATTTTTCACACCACAAGCCTGAGTGAATAGCTTGGCAGGAAAAAAAAAATTGGCCAGGTGGCAAAACGTGCTCAGTACAACCCATGTCAGATACTGGCCAAACAAAATAGTCCAACAGAAGCTGATTTTGAAGTGCTTTTTTAACCCTTGGTAGCCAGTGGTGAAGTTTTCTAGGAGCAAACAGGCTTCTGTTCCCAAAGAAGGACTATGCGTTAGCACTCTGTGTGCGTTGTTTTCCCAAGCACAGCGCTTTTGGCTGACCTGAATAGCTGTCCTCTCTACGCTGCGCATCTGTGGTCACCAGTTCTGCTGATGGTCACAGAGGCACTGTCTGTCACCTGATGTGTGGGAGCGCACCTGACATAAAGTTTTTATTGCAGACTTTTAACCCTGGGGTTTGCACCATGTCCTAATTTGGGAGAGCGTCTGTCAGCTTTATTTTAAAATAACCACCAAGGAAGACTGGTCTAGTCTAGTTAAACACACGGTGATCGCTAATCGCTCTTCCATGAGTGCAAGGACCTTTTCTATTGTAGAGTTACGGGTTTACCTGTGGATTTAAAACGCTGGCATGCAAGGACAAGGAATGTGTTGAAAGGAAATCTCTGAGCTTGGTTCCTTGGCCCTATATTAGCTCTGCTGATCTCGGTGGAGACACCAAAAATACAGATTTCTAGTGGTTCATCAAACCTCAGCCACCCCCAGGCTATTCAAGCATCCTAGGGTGTCTCGTCCTGGCTGAAGAACCGCTGTATGACATAAGGTAGAAGGGCTAGAACTGGTAGCACATAGCACATTGGAAACTGTTCAAAGTCTAGCTGAAAATGAGAGATTTGCTCTGTATCTGACCTTCATCATCCTTCGTGACTTCAGTTAGGCACAGCAGCAGAAAGACAGCAACCTTATTTT
Source organism: Buceros rhinoceros silvestris (assembly GCF_000710305.1). Taxonomy (NCBI): domain Eukaryota; kingdom Metazoa; phylum Chordata; class Aves; order Bucerotiformes; family Bucerotidae; genus Buceros; species Buceros rhinoceros. The sequence continues at coordinate 74,244 of NW_010410003.1, read as the reverse complement.
CTGTTATGTCTTGTCATCTGTCAGAGCAAAGGATGTATCACATTTCAGCTTCTCACCCCAGCCTCATGTGTTTCTTCCTTTCTTCTAATGCTGTGCTTCTGTCCAGCTTACTCACCTCCTCTGTGACAAATTTTGGAAGCATTTTACCACGTTACACAGAGAGACAGACTTAGCTTTATCTCTTGGCAATACGATACATCACTACAAATCCAGCTGTGCAGCACATAGCGGGTTACATCTGCCACAAGCTGATTTGACGGTGTTCCTGTGTGCCACTGCAGAGCTAAAAATCATTGTGTTCAAAGAGCGACTCAGCCTCCCATGTCCAGTCCCTCTCCAACAGCTGATCCATTGACTTTTTTGGGTCCCTACTGAATACTACTACCTAGAAACGCCACTCTGCCACCCATTGCTGGAGTGGTGGTACAGATACACCACTGAAAACACACCTAGTGACGCTGTGTCAAGCATTAACTATATTCTTGGGACAAATGGCTGTATGGGAGGGAAAGGGGAGATTACAGTTGTCTTAATGTCTGTTTGCATCAGTCTAGCTGACAAAAGGTGTGTGTGTGGGCCGAACAATGGGGCAATACTGAGCTGAGCCCGACATACAGTCAAATGAAACTGCTGAAGGAATGTGTGTAGGTTGAAAAATAATAAAAAAAAAAAATCCAATTACCAGAGCTGGAATTAGGCCAGAACACCTTCACTAACACCTCTACTCATGAAAAAAAAAAAAAAAAGTGATCCTTAATGACCACAAATGATCACAGACTCTGTTTTACATCTCTTACAAAAGCCAGCATATTCAGCAGTGTTACATTCCCCAGAGCTAGATGAATAAAGGGGGAAATATGTCATTGATTTTTTCCCCCCAAGAAATTCATGATACTATTTGCACTAATTTCAACTGAACAGAGATTTTCAAAAAGAGAATCAGTCCTGTTTAACCTGGAAGCTAACAGTATGAAAAACCTAAGGTGTCTTACTCACTGCTTGCTTTTGGAGAGGCAATCAGGACCTGCTTCTTTTCAACTCATACACATAATAAGCCTTTAAAGCGTTGGACTGCAGCGCTGTTACCTGCGGCAGAGTGGAAACAATCAGCCTGTCTGAAGGTACCTGGTAACATCATTCCCGCTGGAAGGGCTTCTGTGAGTCCCACTGTGTTTTACAGCTGGGCATGGACACACATAGAAAAGACTTTGTGTTTTTAATATCCACTGATGGAGATCTATCAGTTTATATGACTGCTAACTGCTTTTAAGGGTCCTGCCTTCATATGTCTTTTCTGATACATTCTATCCTGTCTCAAAAATGTCCTGTTTTATACATATTCATCCACTGGTTATTCTTTACCAAAACTTTGTTCTCTGTTACTGGCTACTATCTCTTAGCATTTTGTCCTGCAGTCAACCTCCTCCTTAGCTGTGCAACAGAGATGCTTAGTGAAGCTAAGCTCAGACTAGTAGGACTTGAACTGCACAAAACCTCACAGGTCACAGATTAGCAATAGCTCACAATGTACAAAGGCACAATGGAGTATCTGGCTGCTGGATACTTAGTGCACACATACAAGCTACCAAAAGTATTCCAAGTTCTCTTTGGTATCGATGGCTACTTTTTACTTACTGCATGGCACCATTCATTATAGTACCCTCTAATCATCTGAGCCACCAAACTGTGAACAGATGCCATGATTAACGGCAGCAGGTGGCACAGTTGAAGAAGCTCTGAAGCAAATGGATATTTAATAATCTCTGTCCATGAGAGAGGTGGATTTCACCAAGAAATTAGCCTAACAAGCTCTTTATCAAGCTGATAAATATTTTCTGAGAGAGAAAGTGAGAAACAAAAATCTACATGGAGTTCTGTAACTAGATACCTACATGACATTTTAAAAATCAACCTCAAGATATATCTCATTATTTCAATTAACAAGATCAATGAGATCTGTCCCTTGAAGTCAGATTTTCTATTCATATGTTGGAAAAAAGAAAAACTTTCCTTTATTTGCAAGAAGAAAATCATTTTTCATGAGGAAGAGGGAACATAAAATTTACTTTAGCTAACAGGGTATGCTGCACTTTGATTCATCTGTTTTCAGCTTTAAGGTTTATTAAGCAGCATAAACCTGAGGTTTAAAATGCATGTACAGGTATCTAGTGTCAGACTGTGGCTTGGATTCGATAGGAGTCTGTATCTAACTTCTCTTATTCTCATACAAACACAGAGATAGACCCTCCCCTTCTCCATATTCCTGTTTATTCAGTTCCTTGCCCCCTGAAGTTTGAATACACAGGAGTAAGAAGGACTGACTTGCTGTTACTTACCCATCCTCTCCTCAACTGGAAGAGGAATGAAGAATTAGGAGTTCGTCTTTTCCCCTCACACACTTGCTGGTCATCAGTCCTCACTGGGATTCAATGTCTTGCAGGACAATTCTTGGCATGCTGTATTCTTTTTCCCAATAATTTGCTCATGCTATTGCCTACTAAAATCTCACCTTTAGTTTGCATGAAAATTACTGAATTGAAACTAAGGGAACAGCTCACATGGATCTACATATATTCCTCAGGTTATTTGTTCAAAGAGATTGATATGTTTCTGCTGTCAAACTTACAGTTGGCTTGACTCAACTTGGAGCCTATAGTGTTTGCTCCAGCATGTGCTACTGGTAAAGTTTGCTCTTTCCAAAATGTTATGTTATTTTTCGCTGCCAAAGCACACACCAATCCTGTGCTCAGCTATGGAAACTTAGTGAATGAAAGGGGGCTGTTTCTGAACTCTGAAGAATTTATTTTATGTCATATTCTTTTTTACATTGGCTACTACTCTGAAACACTTCTGCCACTTAATGGGCAATAAAAAATGGCCAAAATCATCGCTGTCCTTGGACCCTGTGGTGGTGAAATAAACTAAAGCAATATTCCAGCCTCCATGTTGAGATGGAACAAGTAGCTTCACTTCACTTCCAACACAGGGAAGCATTTTTGCTTATGTGCTTGCAAAGGAAGAAGTTGTTATACTGTGATTGTAAGGTTTGGCACTAGGGTTATTGAACCTGTTCTCGTTTCTAGACTTGCCATTGTTGGGAAAAAAACATATTTAACACCCTAGGCTGACAGAATTAAGAAGCATGAGGGCTTGTTGCATTATTGCTGATAGAGTGGCATCTTGCTGCTCTACCAGGACCCCTGAGACAGATCTGAGCAAAATACTGGGGAATTTTTACAGTGAAGGCTGACTCGCACACACCCTGTTGGGGAAGAAAGGGTGCTCTAAAATGGAGTATTTGCTTCATATTTATCTACTTCTATTTCATCTTGTGTCAAAGGAAATAATTATTAGCACTGATCAGATATTCTGGCCCTGGTAACATGATCTCTTCCTTACCCTCTATTTACTGTCATCTTACAAGGCTCTGAATTCTGAATTTCATCTAGTAAGAATTCAGAGGATTTATGCTCCTCTAAGATGCTTGTGGTGTTGCTTTTTCTTATTATAGGCCATTCACAGCATCTACAGAAACTTGCTGTTTCAGCTATGGAACAAATCCATAAGACACCACCGTAGATGCAAACCATGTACCCAAATGAGTTGATTTTGGCACCCAGGTTGCTGATGAAATTTATGCTTCATTAACAGATGCCTAATGTATATAATACACATATTTTAGAATTTACCTCAACCTGGCCAGGCATGCTGGCTGACCCCATGAAAATACAATTACCTAATGAGAGATTAGAGAGTTTTGCTTATTGTATTTACTATTTCTAGGAAATTACTTTGTGTCTTTGTAGCTGCGTCAGCCTTCTTGCTTAAAGTATGTTTTAATGTTATTAGAGCTTGCAAGCTAACTATTGGAAAGACAGGGAAAGGCAGCACAATTTCCTTTTAGATTCGAGCCAATGTTTCTCCAAAACCGTAGCGAGCCGGGTTTGCCATAAGATCAATGCAGCTGAACACTCCACCTGCAGAATGAGCTCACTGTCTGTGCATTACACCAACACTCTGCCAGTCCAAGTAGTAAGACTCCTGGGGTTGGTCTTGTACCTGCTACTCCCCACACTGGAGTGCTAAGTTTTGCTGCCAAGACACCAGGCCAGGTATTAAATGCATTCTTGTTTCTGTTACTTTCCAGCACTCGGAGGACCACATTAGAAAGCCCTGAAAACTTAATTGGAAAGGAAAGAGAATGCAGAATGCTTAAAGACCTATGGAATATGTTCTAAAAAAACCCAAAACAAACAAAAAACCTCCATGGATTTAAATATTCAGCTCACCTTTTCCTTACAGAGGCATCAAAACTATCAATCCTGTTTGAAATAAACAAACAAAGAAAAGAATCAGGACTGAGTAAGCTTGTCTTCATCGCTGTATTAACTTTTACATGGCCCGCGCATTTCAACATTGTAAGGCTTCCATCTTTTGAGGAGGGGACTTCATGGACGCTGTAGCTCAAATCCCCAGGTTCAGACACAGGAGCCCTGCGGTGTGAACCCACCAAGGACCTCCAGCTCAGTCTTGCTCAAGACTTTGGATGGGGCATGTGCCTCCCGTGAATACCGTGGAAACTACAGTGAAGGCCAGGAGTGCTGCTTTTAATTAATTGGAGTAAAACTAGTGAACAGGAAAAGTGAGGTTCCCTTAAAAGCGATTTGGCAGGAGGGTTTACCTCAGGCATAGCTCTTGCAAGGGAAAAATGAAAAGTTCATTTATGGTTTTCTAGTTGTGATTATTGGAGGTAAAAACTCAAGTCCCTCAGGTTTATCATTGTATAGATTGCTTACATGGGAAATAATGCACAGTAGAATTTGACCACTGTGTTAAGTCAAGCTTCTCACTTACAGGTTCTTCCAAGATCGAGATACAAGAAGCAATTAAAAGATTCTGAGATGCTGTGAGAAACTTGGAAGCAGATAAGCACTAGGATATTCAATACAGCTGATAGTTAACATTAGTGATTTACTGCTTTCTGAATCAGAGACAAATCTTAATCTTTCATTGTTTCACAAGACTGCTACTTTTATCTGCTTATTTGTTCTGCTACAAGGATCTTCCCTATTAACTATGCTGCTTTATTCAGGAGAAATAAAAAGGAAGCAGTCATATAATTGTATACCTATTTACAATGGAACTGCATTGATTTATCTCTTCCCAGATTTTTAAAACTTAACTGAGTTGTTGGATATGGAGGGAGAGACTTCCAGTATTTAGCATGTAAATAATTTGAAAAATCCATAAACCCTCATCAAAATACATGTCTGCTGCTGTAAACAGCAGTTCCAAGTTTTCTGTGCCTTGATTTGGAAAGATTCTCAATCTTGAACAAGAAATTATTAAAGAACAATAGTTAATCTGGTGATTTTGACAGCTGCTATTTGTGTTGAACTTTGATATACAACCCAGTCACAGCTTTCTTGTTGATGGCTTCACTGTTAGGAGGATCTCTCTCTAAAAAACATATACTCACTCAGGAGCTACAGGATAGATGCAAGATCCCTTGTTGCCTTCAAGTGGCAAGACAGGCTAGGTCATTCCAAACTATTCCTCCAAAATCCATGACACAAATCAAGAAAAATTCACTTTAGGTCAGTGGAGCTTTGTAGATGATGCTGCTTAAAAAAATGAGGAGAATAATAATAATAGTGAAAGAGTCACTGTTTTTGACTACTTGTAAAAAGAGACAGTGAAAAATATTCGTCAGGCTATTATCTAGGCAAAGGACCTCCCACCCTATTCCAAGTATTGTAGTGTTTGGATGCTGAGAAATAAATTACATTAATTGCATTCATTCTAGCAACCACTTAAACACCATTAGGGCTTATGCATACAATAACTGTGCCATTAGTTAAATCTGGATACCTCACTGCTGGTAATCAACATTCCATCTTCTAGCATAACTATCCTTCTGTGAGCCTCCTTCAGCACCATTCAGCTTTTGAACATGAAATTAAGGACGCAATAATTTTGCCTAATAATGTCACAGTGTTATCGTCTGCTGGGCTACTTGCAATTACTTGCAGGGAAGATCTGGGAAGGTTTGCTGCCTATGCTACTATTTTTTGCCATGCTGCAACCGCCTGCTGCAATACCATCCTCATTTTACTGTTATAATTGTTGCTTTGCTTCTTTCTCCGTCTGGGGGGAAGTAAGATTCATTTTCTTTCCTACTCCCAGGAGACCAACAACCTGTGCCAGAAGAGACATAGAACAGGAGATACAGAGGACTAAAAATTGGGGAAGTTGCCTGCCTCTTGTATCACTTTGAAATTAAAAAAAAAAAGTGAAGGGTGAAGAGGGTGGCTTCTTGAAATCTGTTTTTCTTCCTTGCCCTCCAGATGGCTACAGAAACTGCCATCAAGACCGCAGAGTCCCGGGGTTAGGAAGCCAACTGTTTGCCAAAGCTGCCCGTGCATGCTCTCCCAAGAGCTGGTGCAGCTGTAGGGGCACGGGCTCTCAGCAGTCCCAGAGTACCATCTCCAGGAGTCCCCAGCTTTGTCGTCACTTTAGCCATTTCTGCACATGAGGAGCAGGGGATTATGAGCCTTCTTTGAAAAGCAGCTTGAAAACACTCTTGGAATTTCATCAGTCCTGTGTCAGTCCATGATCACAACAGCGAGAAGATTTAGTTTTCATATTGACACCAAAAACTCACCTATGCACAGAGGAGAAATTCCTTGAATATTTCAGTTAGAGAACACCTAAGGGTGGGGGTGTGGGCGGGGGTGCGGGGTGGGGTGGGTGAGAGGGATTAAAAGGCAGGGTAGGAGGCTTTAAAAATTCAGGTCACAGAGATCTCTGTTTTTATCATTGCATTAGCATGTTTTTCTGTTTGTTCAAGGCAATAAAGGGATGAGTACAGTCAGCATGGTGTTTTGCCTCTTTGAAACTGTGGTTTAGTCCAGAGCTTTAAGTGAAACTCGGTAATAAATCAGCAGATCTGAAAGATTAATCTTAGGAACAGCATCTTGCCATTAGTTCAAACTCTTCATTCCATAGACAACACCTGGCCAAGATTCTTAAATTCAGCATTGATATGGCATTGTCCTAAATGTAACAGTTGTTCATTAAAATCAAGTTCTTTCATTTATGTTCATTCTCCCCCCTCTTGTGGTTCATTATAAAATCACAATTGTTGCTTTCAGAAATGTTCCATGGTTGGGCTGTTGTGTAGAAAGGATAGAAAAGGATCCATAAAATCTAAACAGGCAGCACTGCTAATAAGCTCAACAAAATGCAAATATAGTAAATAATGAGCTTGTTATTCAGGGTAATTCTCATTGCTAATTTAAATCTTCTCTGTAATCTCTGATTGAAAGCAAATCTTGCCACAAGTGATATGGAATGCATTTCAGCAGATTTACCATAACTATTAATTGGATATCATGTGCTATTGTCTGGGGAAGATTTTAGTACTTGCACCCTCAATCGTTTATTGTCTTAGTAGCTTCACATAGAGTATTGTAGCTATAATGTCTTCAGCTTGAGTAAGTGGATGTGGAACTAAAATCCTATGAACTCATGCCAGACAGTATGCCAGCTCCCTTTACAGGCAACTTCTTGCTTTTCTTACATACAGATATGTTTCCCCACCAGAGTGAACATCCTGACCTCATCCAGCAAAGCACAGTTATCAAAAGTACTAACTAAAAATATACAAAGACTCCATGAACAGATCTTCAAAGGTCTGCAGTAAAAGTAGGTTTTAACCATAAAAAATGGTTAGAAATGCGCGTAGATATGCATACAGATGCAGGGAATCTTTGTTCACTTAAAGGTGTTACGGATGTCATAATAAATCTAGGTAAACTGGTGAGCAGCAGGCCAGCTAAATAAGATTGATGGACTGATAGAAACTTAGCCTAGCAAATCAGAGACACAATGCAGGAAAATCAACATGTACTAACAAAGTTTGTTTGGAGGATTAAAACTTATTAATAAAGTAAAAAAACTGTCATGTCAGAGTTTCTCACCATAATGCTGAGAGCCAAACAGTTCTGGTTTTGTAGTAGGTAAGTTAGACTATCACACTGATAATGTCTTCCGCCAGGCAGTCTCAAAACCAGACCACACCGCTGAAGTGAAGCAACTCCCACCACTAGAAAAGCTCTTGTGCCTGGGGATCTACTTGGATTCACAGGACTCAATCAAAGGATGCAGGAACAGGAGACCACCACAGGTCACATGCTTGCAGGTGCAAAAATCAACATAAAATCTCCACACATCTGCAGCTTTCAGAATTAGAGGTAAGACTGGTGGTAGGCTTGCGTTTAATGAGTGGCAGCCAATGGTTTCCTTTTGTCATAACATAATGATAAATCTCCTGAACAGAAGAAAACCCTTAAGGACAGCTTGGTGGAAAGCCTTACAGAAAGTTTCCCACAGATCAGACAATTTTTAACAAAAAGGATATAATGGGTAAAAATAAACTAGGCACACTAATGTGAATGAGCTAATGTAATATCTGAAACAGTTCTTAGTAAGAATGAAAAACGGTGGTGGGACTTCAAGGAGCACCATTCTCCATTTTCCCCTGGCTACATCTTGTGCCTGTTACTCTCAATATTGTAGAAAAATAATACCCCAGGGTCTACCAATGATTAGCTTTTCTACTAGAAAGATGTTTGACTCCACTAGATAATTTTGAATCAGACACTGAACATTAAAACTGAAGTTTTAACATTACTCACCGGAAATCACATAGTTTATTTAGTCCATTCTATACAAAGACTGAAAATGCAAAATGCCAGATAAAAGAGAGTTGCTGCTGATTGTTGCAACTTACTTCAGACATTGATAATTTGGCTTTTAGTTTAAGGTGAGCAGAAAAACTCCTACTCCTCAGTTTCTATGATTTTTAATTGTATGACACAATCACATCATACAGTCAGGTCATAAACTTTGTACAGTCATAAACTCTTTGGATTTTACAGATGAAAGATTAGGCATAGACTGAAGGGGATGGCATAGGAAAATTGCAATAGCACACAGACAACATTGGAAAACACACCTCAAGGTTATATCCCTAAGGTCAATTTATTGTCTATATCTGCCTTACCCCACAGGGAATTATTTATCACTGGTTTATAACAGAAAAATTTTGGGAAACCCTGACCCCCAGCCAATCCCAGCAAACCAGTCGGAGTCTTTTTGTGTCAACAGGGATTGCTTCATCTTCTGCAGTCCCATTGCCCTTTCCCTCCTCTCGGCACACTCCCGCTGAAGGGAGAGATGGAGCAAATGTATAACGCTGCTGCTTGAGCAGGCCCAGTCCCAAGGTCCAAGTAACCTACATCGGGATGCAAGAAAAGCCTTCACACTCTTATTGGGCATGCAGTACACATCAAAATCTAGCCCCAAGAAATCAAGAGATTAAAGTTAGAACATGGTTTAAATGGATCTGAGTGAATAATTTTTAATGAATGTATTTAATGATGGATGAGTTTCCTTCCTTCTTCCCATGAAATGTGGGGAGTGAGTTGCAATTTACTTCACATATTCCTTCCTTATTGAAATTTTTTTTAATTTCTTTTAAAGTAAGGAGTTGCTACTCCAAGCACAAACTCACTGTTCAAATGTAGTTGGTCCCATAAAACGCTTTATATTGTTTCCATCCTCCAGTCTAATGAACGTAACTCATGGAATCAGCTTTGTGGTACACAGGCTTACAGAAAGCACATTAGAAATTCACTTTTCATAGTATTCCTGTGTGAGCGTAACATTTATTTTCTGCCAACAGTTATGCGATTAAAGTTTAATAACCACAAGTATGTGCAGGAAATGACACCAAAAGCAACCCCAAGATGGCTGAAGATTTGCTTCCAAATTTGCACAAATAAGTAGAAATTGTTTCTGCATTATTCATCCAAATTTAGACCTAAACCAAATATGTCTTGCTAGCAGCCTTGGAAACATATGATGAAGTGTTTTAAAATTCCAGTAGATGTCACCACTTCTCCCCCAGCAAGTCCTTAAGTACATCTAAAAGAAGCTTTTGAAAACTCACTTTGCACTACATGAGTTAAGAAAGCAGAGAGACTTATTTTGCTTTGGGTTACATCTATGTGTTTTGACAGAAAAAGAATATATCCATTTTTCTAATCTTTGATAATGAATTAATGAGCTTGTAGAACTCATGCCACTATTGTAAACCAAACCACATGCAGATTAGCTCTAACTGCGAAGTGTGTAATTTGCTAAAACAAAACAGTATCTAATATTGTATTAACTTGGTATTTCATAAATACCAAAGTTTTCAGCGATACTTTGATTATAACTATAGCCCCGATTGTGACTGCAGTTGATTTTCCACCTATAGAGTTTATATCCAGTCCCAGCAGCATTCGTTTGCTTTAGTGTTCCAAGTTTAAACTATCCCAGTAGAGTCTCCTTCCCAACCAGTTGGGTTCAATTCTTCACAGCTTTCACTTGCTGTCATTCACCCCTCAAGAAAAAAGAGACCTCATGCTTCAGGTCCCCTTATTTTCATGGCTACATTTTTCTCCGCTCCTACTGGGAACTAGAGTTCTCACATTATGGAAGAGGGCTCGTACACCTTCTTGTCAGCTACATCCAAACAGAGATTCCTGGTTCTTTCCCTTCCCATTTGCACACTAAGTCTCCATTTTTTAATAAATATCAGATGAAATTGAAGGCCAGCTAAAATCTGGATCTTTGATTAAGGAGACACAACAATGGATATGTGTTTGCTTATACTGACCTGAACTCCCTGCATCTGACAGCTGTAGCATCTTTAAGTGTTCTCTATGAAATTAATAGCTTCTCGTGCCTTCCTATTTATCTGCACCATGGAATAAAACAAAAAATAACTTACTCTGCTAATTTAAAAGCAAATCAAATCCACACAACATGATAATATGTAAAACCAACTTAAGTAAAACTTCTCCTACCACAGAAAAATTCTGTAGTCTAAACTTCATTTTCTGAAAAATTTAATATTCTTTTTCTTTGAAGATAAATATTACAGTTATTTTTAAGAATATCAGAAGACAAAATGAATCTTCAATAATTCCTAGGACAAGAAAATATTTTGTGTTTTTCATGTGACCAGGTGGCCCCAAGAGAAACTGGCTTTCTGGCTACATTTATCCCTAAAGACTTGGAAGAGAATCTGGATGCATAGCAATGCATAATGATCATTTATTTCTGAGGAAATAAACAGTGGTTTAAAGACTTCAGAAAGGTTCATTTGCAGGTCTGTAGATGGCTTAATCTCAGCCAGATTTCACCCAGATTAAAACAGCCAAACTGACTAGAGACATTACACATGTAAGGAAAATTGGCTCTTAGAGGTTTTAGGAAGTGAGATAAGATTCAAATGAATCAATAAGACTTTAAAATGTCCTTATTCACGTGACTGGGTCACTTGAACAAGTTAAGAAACTATCAAGCACTTTTTAAGGCTATTTAAAACATTATTGTTTCAATTCCTTTCCCAGCCAGCTGTAAAGGGGCCTCTGGGTTACTGCATTGTCAGTGGGGTTTGTAGAACAGGAGCCAGAACTAACATGAAACTGAACAATAGCAATATTGTGCTCCTTCTCAAGAAAAAAAGAAAAATGCTGCCTATGGTAAAACCTTCGGCTGTTACTTGAGGACTGACTCTTTTTATAAGGTTCTTCTGATTGCCTTCTTTTTTTTTTTTAAATCAAACCTTCATGTTAAGCTTTTAAAATGGCTTTCTTGTTTAAAAATTGGTTTAAAATGTAAAAAAAGTCATTTTACTTGAATTGTTAAAAGCAGTTTATTGCCTTGACTGAAAGTTTGTGACTGGAGGAGAGTAATATGAGCAACTGTCCCTGACAAAATTGGCTAATTATTAAGCATTCCAGAAAATGCTGTCTGTACACAGAAGAAATATATTAGGTATGTGGCGAGTTTCGTTGTAGTTTTCTGGATTTCAGAAAAGTCTTTCATGAGCAGACAAATAGTAAGGAAGATAGTTCTTCAGCAGGCAAGAGTTACAAGTAAAGCGGAAAAAAAGAGGTATGCAGAAAAAATCAGAATTATCCATAGAGCTGCATCTCTCAGCTGTTCCAACGTGAACAGTCAGAAGTTATAGCTCTACTGGTTTTTTAAAAAAGTAGACAAGTCCACAGGCTGCCGAATGGAAGCAATAGACACTTGAACTCACTGGGGGCCCTGGAGCATTCTCCAAATGCAGACTTGGTTCAGTCTTCAACAGGAGAAAGCAACTAGACCTTCGCTCTTGTTTGTACTTCATACATTTCCTGGCTCTCAGCCTCCCCGTGAAACAAACCATCGGTGTGCAGGGTAGGATTACAAAACTGCTGCAAGTAAAACTAAGTGATGTGGCGTTTGTTCACTTGCCTGTGACTGAAAAAGTAGCCCCTGGATGAAACTAGATTTTCTTGTGTCTGTTGACACTGGAGTGTCTGGACTCAAGGTAAAAAGAGACATACAGCCTCTGTGAAACATCCTGAAAGAAAACAAAATACGAGAACCCATTTGGTAAAATCTTATGCAAAGGCAAACAGAGCATCTAGAACTGCTGAAAGTCACTGGACACTGCAGAGTCGTTTCAGAACCTTAAGACAGTTTGTAACTGGGAAGTTTATTCCACTAGTGCAGTTACTAGGTGTTAGAAGACTGCTAAACTGAAATTTATTTTAAAAAAATACTTCACACTTCTAAAATTTTTACTTACCAACAGCCATATTTTATTCAACTGATTACAACTAAGACCTGGAAATAGTTTTATATTAGGAGTCTGAATCTTAATAAAATATATAGTTTGTCTATTGACACTCACCAGAGAATGACCTGGTGTATTTACTCGTATGTAGCAAGACCCTAGAAAACAAAGTAATGGTTAAGGAATTTTTAACTGATTTGTATTGTGGCTCTTCTCTAAACTAGTTTTTCTTTTCTAATTAGCGTTTTAAAATAGCGGTGAGTGTCCATTTAGGTTTAGCTTAATAGAAACATTTTAATTAAAAATACAACGTATTCAATAAATATATTTGAAGAAAAATATATCCATACTTCTTTAATGAAAGATGTTCTAACTCAGAAGTATCTGAGAACTAATTCAGAATACCTGGAGCCTGAGATCCTGATGTCAGTATACCCTCTGTAACAAAACGTTGTTTTAATGACTTAATTTTCAGCAGCCTTTTCAATTATTGCCCCCATCCCTGCCAACTTACAGCATTTAAAACACCCACCCAACCCTTTTTTCTTTTCTTTTTTTTGTGTGTGAAACTAGGTTGGAGGGAAAGTTAACTAACACATGCCTTTCTCCATCAAAATTAGCAGTTTTATTTATTTCAAATATTTCAGTTATGTAAATTTTTTCTTGCTTTTCCACCTCCCCTCAGGATCCTAGTAAAGGGACTTACTCTTCTTTCAGC
>NW_010410003.1:26801-60761 GCF_000710305.1 Buceros rhinoceros silvestris | reverse complement strand
AGGAATATTTTTGCCTGCCTGACAAAGTAACTCTCCTCTTCTCTATTAATAAATTCATGGTGCATTAATGATTCCACTACATGTGTTCTGGTTTCATGGTTAATAGGATAATGCAGACTTAATGTATCATTAGTATACAGACCATTTAATGCTTCACAGATCATTCACAATTAGTCATTGACAACTGCAAGAACAAATAGTTCAGAATTTTAGCTCACAAAGGAGAATTCAATGTATTTTTGACTCTGCTCAACTAAAACCAGATGAATTTATCTGCTCTAGGAAACAGTGTGATGAAGTGAAAGAGAACTGATCTATTTAGAAACACATTAGACGTGTAACGAACACTACAGAGAAAATCCTAAATTTCTCATTTACAAGGCTATAACTGCAGTACCATCGCATGAGCTTTCCTCTGACGGCTGGTGGGATATTTGAACCAGAATCAGTCTTGTACTAAGGCAACACAACACCCTACAGACTAAGTCTGGTCTTTTGGACACTAACAGGCAACCCTAAAAAATAGGTTAGACATCTGATTTTACCAAGAGGTTTTCTTCTTCCCTGTAGATACAAATATTATTTTAAACAGAACAGGTCAGACAAGCGATATTCCACATAAATGAATCATGAACCAAACACAGTAAAATGCAAAAAAAATTTATTCTGTGAATGAAACATCTGAGCCCCAAATATCTGTAAACAGTTCAAACTAAAGCTGAAATCTGAACACGTTGTCCAAAGTCACTGGAATGTAAATCAGAGTTACAGAGTCCTGCAGTTCACTGCACATTTGCCTAACATTTCTAACCTCATACAAAATCTAAAATGTTCAGAAAAATTTGAACAAAACTACAACATTTCTGATAAGCATAACATGCAGTTGCCAGAAGGATTAACCTCGATCTAACCCACATGCAGTCTCTATAGCTCAAAGAGTCCACAGGAATTGTTATGTAAATGTCCTACCCATACTCTCTACCTCACTCTCCTGTGTACCTATATACACAGGGAGTCCAAAGATCAATCCACCAAAATACATGTTTTAGGGAAAAGCTTTTGATATGAAATACTTCGTTTCATACTATGTTGAAATCCAACATGTTTATTCTGGCTTAAATTGTTTCTTTTTTAAAATTTTTGTTTCAAAACTGAAAACTTTCAAAACAAACATTTTAAATTCAAAATTATTCAGAAGTAACCAGAAAATAATATTTTGGTATTTTTAATGACTTTTTATTTCCAAGTTAATTAAGAGGAAAGGAAGAGTTACGTTTATTTTCTCATAAACTTCAGCATATACAAAAATACAGTGCACAAATTTAGGTGAAAAATTTAGACCTAGCAACAATGGTATCAATGACACTTAGGTGATAAGAGGTCTGAACAGGCTTATTCAAGATATATTTTTCTGCTACAAATATGAGATCCACCTACACGTATTTTTTGTCTGAAATGTAAACAGCTACATAATATGTACACATGTAAACGGGCAGTCTGGGGCTAGAATTATGGCTACATATTTACAAACTGAGAGTATCTGTAGTAAAATCAATTGATGTGGATTCACATTATTGTGTCCGAGAGCAAATTAGACTCATTCCTTGCTGCTGGCCTGAATAGAACCTGTTAGAACTGGCTTTAAAACAGTATAGATCATAATGGCATTTTCTTAATAGCCACTTCAGTTCACTTTACATGTGCGGACGTTTTTTTAAAATGAGATTTTAACTTTACCTACTATGGGAGAAGCTCTATCCCATCTACAAACCCCTGTCTCTAGTATTAGTGGCAGGTGACAGAATGAGGATCGGTACAGCGCGTTCACAGCAGAATTCGATGTGCTCTGTTCTGTTGGAGTTACCATGCTATTGGCACTATACCAACAGCACCTTACCGAGCTCATTTGCTATGACATTGATGAGTTCATTGTTTATACCAAGAATGTTGGTTTTACCATGTAAAGCATCCATGGTCCATACATGTATTTCTGCATAGTGAGGAAAGTGTTAAAGTCCAGCACTTGTATAATATTTTTAAAGCTGTACAGTACCATACTTCTTAACAATCTCAGAAGTTCAAGGAGCTGCCTCAAAGTAAGCAAAGCAGAATTCATCTCTGTTCTTACTAGAAAATTACATCTGTGAAACATCTGATTCACTGCTTATCTTTGAGTGGTTGCTTATGACAGAGGTCATTGTGTGTTTTTTAATGTTTTAAAACTTCAGTCAAGATAGAGCTCATAGTTAAATGAAGAGATCACCAAAAAGAAATGATAAGGCAGAGACTTCTTAACCCCTATATTTGAGGGGAAAAAAAGTAGCCACCATGTATCACTGCTTGAAGCAAGACAGATTTCTCAGACACAGAAAATGCGGAAGGCAATCACAGCTTAGCAATTTCCCGGTGCCTTTCATCTAAACGCCATATAATACTACATAAACATTAATGAATTAAGCTGCTTAACATATCTACAAAGTAAGTACAGTAAAGAAGAAATGTATTTACTTTTTTGGCAGATGTTCTAGTACCCTAAAGTTGCCAACTATAAAACGATCCAGAGCAATAGTTGCAAGCGATCAAGAAAAAAATACATACAATTTCATAACCCACAGAGTGCTTTGTGAGACGTTTAGGGGAAAAACCACTCTCAGGATATTGCTGCTTGAGTCATTTTAAATTTATATGGTTTCTGATTAAAAAGGCAAATTTTAAGAGGAATGTTCATGAAAAAACCCTTTTCTTTATAGATTTTATATAAATCTATTAAACTCTATGTTGTTGGTCATTGGTAAATCTCCTTTTGTTAACTCCAAGAGCTCCTAGAAGTCTTATTTCACAGTTTTAGAAATACAGAACTAGGACAAAACCCAGAAAAATGGAAATTCAAGTTACAATTAATATATCTGTTCTGATTATTTAGTGTATGCATGCATATTTCACAGAAGCAGTAGCCTGAATATTAAAGACATGTCTGGACATGCTCACTTCCAGTTCACGTAAGGCGTGGAAAGGCGGAAAAATTACAAGGAGGGAAAATGTGTAATGATTTTAAATCTTATGTGGATACCTTCACATTGATGACGTGTTTAATTTCATGAATTTTTTTTTCTAGAATTCTCTCGATTTATTTAGGAAATTTCAGTAAATATAAATAAAAGGGTTGTCTGCAAGTGTGTGTCCTGTAATGGATCACATCTTTACAGAGCGTAAGAATGTCCACTAACATCATTCCAAGTCAGTAACTGAATATTTTTTGAAAAATTTTCTTGGCTAATCACACTTACATATTTCCATAATTCTATTTAAAAACCAACAACAGTTAAAAACTGGACTGAGACTGCAACATCCCTTTCATTTCAAAGTATATACTTGCAGCTTTAAGGATTATTTTTCTTCTAATGCAGCAGACGCATGAGACTAAAGTGTTTCTTAAAAAAACTGTAAAATGTTCTAACTGTAGAAAACATATCAGTGATAAAACATTATTAGAAACATTTACCATCAGAGCACCAAATTCTTGGCTTCGTTATCTTGATTCATCTATATTAAACAAAACAACAACATTTTGGTAGACTGCAGCGATAAGGTCTGTTCACAAATCTTGGCAGGAAAATAAAATTAAAAATTACTTTTGCAAGCCACTGAAACAAGTTTCCTTATTCCATCTTCACTTACAAACCACACGTTCATGGTTTTAAAATAAATAAGTCATAAATAACAACAGGCCTAAACCTCAATAAAATTGTATACGTATTATCTAATTGTATACCTATCATCTTGATTATTTTTTCAAAGGTTTTTGGCTCACATTTATACAAAGCTCTCTTCCATATTTGTGCATAGCAGAAAGGAATCCACAAGTCTGGGCTTTACTAGCTGCTGAAAATCTGAATCTTCAAGTCCGTCGGGACTCATAACTGCTAGTCTCCGTAAGGCTGCCTAGAAAAACAAAACACCATGACTGTAATACTGTTAAGGTTTGACAAAGCCTTTGTTGCAGGAATCCTTTATAACTATCCCTAAATATTAGCCAGGACTCAAAACTGAACTGTGCGGGTCTACAGACTCTTCTACCCAGTCAGACTCTTTACTTTCTTTGTCTGTCAGACCAGTGTCCCCTCATACGCAGCTATTAAATGACAATTCTTTGTGATTGGCACAGGCCTCTCACACCTGAGCAGCAGGGATGGTGTGGTGTTGAACACAGAGGTGAGAGTCAGAGCACTTTGTAAACCTATCTCTGACCTGCTGCATGTCTCACAGTGGCTCTTTGTATCTCAACTCGCCTCTTAGCTTTTGTCTTATTTATGAGAACTGTAAGTCATCCGATTCAGAAAATGTCTGCTGCCGAAATTTTATGCAATGCCCATAACATAAATCTTTTAGATATTAGTGTAGTAGAAAGAAGCCGTACACTATAAACCATTTGAGAAGAAATAAAACTGCCACTTGTTCCGAGTATGAGGCTGCACTGTACAAATTTCATTGATGTTGTTATTATCTTCATAAACTCTTCCCCTCTTAGAAGTTACTTGTTTTTCTCACTAGAGAAAAATACACAATTATATACCTCTAGCAACTTGACACAACAGACGCAACTGGAAAGCAGGCTAGCTTTCCTCAAGAATTAAAATTGTCTTCTATTAGCGAGGTCTGATAGCGTGAACAGCTTATCTCTGTGCTGTTTGTCAGCGCAGCACTAACACAAGAGTTAATTGCCTGCCTTAAAATATCCAAAAAGTGAACAACCATCTAAAAATACCAAAAAGAAGAAGCCCTTAGGCTTTAGTGATAATACCTATCAGAACCTGAAGTAGCTTATGTCTCGAGGACAATATTTTTGCAATATGTTTATCAGAAAGTGTCATCAGGCTAAATTATCAGGAGAAGCAGAGTTGCTGACAGACAGGCAGGTAACTTCTCAGGCAATAGGCATGGATTCAAGAAATGTGCAGCAACAACTTCAATGAGACAGAAAAATCGGTCTGGTTTGATGCCATCACTCTGTGGCCTCTACTGTAGACGTACCAGATTAACAAGCCTCCTCAGCATGGATGAAGAATAACCACAGCATTTCTTATGCTCTCATTCATACTCTTTTCATCCTGAGCAAATCCTGCTTGAACAAAACTTCTCATGTGCTGGTACAGAACTAGCTGTTCATCAAAGATGCAATAACCAATCTTTACTTCTACTTTTGAAATAACATTAATACTGAAAAGCACTGTCAAACAATATTCTCCAGTCTTCATTCATCAAAACCTATCTCCTAACCCTAGATCACCAACGTCCCAGAGCACTTTCCTGTCACAGAACGCTTGGTGGCATCACTCAATTCTGACAGCTGGCTGCACTTACAGTCCATGTAGTGTAGGGCCAGCAGCTGGGATCTTTCTCCTCAGCAGCAAAAGTGTTAACCTTCTGTTGGCCACTCCTTAGCTGAACACTAGATTGTCTTGGAGACTCAAACGGAAAATAACAGATTGTAGTGAAAGTAAGAAATCTCCTTTCCAATCTTTGGCTGCTTTAGGTAAGTATTTCCGTGTGTATGTGTGTGTGCAGATAAAGGGCTGCTGCCCCTGTGATTCAAGGCTCATTTCTGCAAACAGCATCACAGAATGGAATGTGAGAACTACTGAAATGTTAAATTCTGAAGCGTTTCACTGAAATGTTTTTAGTGCTCAATAATGTGAAGATGAAGCCATTTTTCCATATGTGCTTATATCTTCAATCAGAAGATAAATAATTGACACTGTAGAGGATTATGCTTAAGGGGAAAAGCAGGAGATCCTGGCATGAATTTAAAAGCTTCCTGCAATACTTAGCATTTTGAAATCTATAGGACTGGGGGGTTTTCTGCTTTTTTTCAGGTCAGGCATGAAAGAAAAATTAAATGTACCTACCAGACATGCCACTAAAACAGAATCACTGTTGTTTCTTTCGGCTGGTGATCTGCAAAGTTTAATTAGGCGAGGAATACCTGAGTGCATAAAAGAGAATCAGGAGAAATAATTTAGAAAAACAAACTCTTTATTTTGAGATGGAGGTCTTTTTTTTTTTAAGCTGTTTCATGTTTATCTTCCTTAGTAGATGTGATCTCTAATGCAGAGATGATATGCAAATACTTAAGGGACTGTCCACAGAGCTATGCAGTTCAGACCACTCATAATTAATAGTTTGTTTATGCTTTACAACAATTGCATTGTTTGTACCCACTACTGCCGCTTCAGAGTGAAAATAGTGACCTCCATTTCTTCTCTATCAATCCTCCCACACGCCCTTTAAAAATGCCAGCTGAAAGAATGTTTCTTCCTGTTAGATTCATCACTTCTGCACCTGCAGGGGTCCAAGTTTTCTGTCCTCTGACAGGTCCTGCACAAGGATTTAAATTAAAAAATGGAGGAGGCATCACTGTCAGCTGGCACAAGTCTGCCACAGCCATGTGTTGAGTGGACGCTGCACCTCAGGTTCCTCTGGGAAATGAGCCAGAGGTTCATTTAGCACGACCTCCTCCATCACTCTCTGGACAGACTGTATAGGGAACCTGTTCTATAAACATTACCAAGTGAGGCTAAAAGTTAAAAAGAGCTTCTCCATGACTGGCAGTTCCTCCTTGTTTTTCAGTCTGCCATTAAGCTAGTGATATATCCTTACAGCTGAGTTTTACGGCTGCATCTGCCACTTCAGGATCTCGGCTGAGTCGTGCCAGCGTAACTGCAGATTTCTGTTGGACTCGCTCACAAGCAGCAACTTCTGCTGAATTTCCTGAAGAAGATCTTTCAAAAAGCATTTCCATTAAAAGTTGAACACCTAGAAGGATGTAAGAGACATTGTTATCCTTGCTCCAAAAAAACATTCAGTCCAAAAAAGTAAAGGGAAAAAGCAAGCTGGGTAAATGCAGACCAATCACTGCCCAAACAGGGCATGAAGAATGCCTAAGTGTGGACCGCAATGCGGCCATCAGCATTCAGGCGCATCTGATCTGTGCATACGTTTCTCTTCACTAGGAAGCTGCAGAACTTCTGGATAGCTAGAAAATGCACTAGCTCTTCCCACCTCCAACTTCTTGGCTCCTCTACAAGTTGGTATTTTAGATTTCACAGATTTATATCAGTCTAACTAAATGCAATTCTTTATTTGCTTCGAAACTAACCTGAAGATAATCACTAACTTAAAAACCTGTAGAGACGTATTTCAGGTCTCTAGATGAAGTTTTACTTTGAATTAAAGCTTTTTTTTTTTTTCAGTTTATATATTTTTAAGCAAGCCTTTGAAAGTTTCCATGTCAAACTGTTTAAATGTATTTTAGAATGCGGAATCCTTTAATGAGGGAAATGATGAAACTCTGCCCCTTGAAGTTTATTGTGTGACTTGACTTTACACTTCAGAAGAGACAATGTCATCCGTGTTGAAATGGTTTATTTAACTTATCATTGCCTGTAGGAGTTGATAGTCTTACTGTAGCAGCACAAAAAGCAGCCTCAAATGAGACTGTACAGATTTCTGTTTTCTAGATTATTTTAAATGTAAGGACAATTATGTGCTATTAGACTCCATATGCTATTAAGCATTCAGATTATTTCAGGTAGCACCAGAAGATTTTAACTATTAGACATTTGCATAAATAATTAAGAGAATTAGCATCAGAATCATGCAGATAGATAATAATCAACATTCAAAAAAGTCAAAGTTGGAAAGAAAATGTTTCTAAACTCTCTAGAATTCAAAGTCACTTCTCACATTTGTGAATCCAGCTTCTGACCAGCGTATGTTTATTACAACATCGGGCAGACACAAAAGGCCTTTGGAGCATCAACCCTCCCGAAAGCCTAGGGGGACATGGTTCTATGTGAACTTCCATTACAGAGTGTATACACAAACTTTACTTCATCACATTCTGCTTGAACACCCACGTGTGCATCTCTACCTACTGTAGCGTCTAGCCTGAGCTCAGCCTGTCGGCATAGCTGTTAGCAGAATTTCATGAACTTCAGTCCAGTTTCTGCTAGTAGATGAAATACAATCAAACACCTGTCCCAAACAATGAAAGATGTTTTGGTGTGCTCGAGGAAATAGATAGCCAAACTACACAACCAATCTGTTAATCATAAAGGAGTGCAAAAGCTTCCAGGTCATACCTGGACTGTGAGTGCTATCAACAGCACAGGTCAAACAAATATCACTGACAGTGTATGCTCTACCCAATCCTATAATTACAGATTCCTAGGGTCCTGGGAAATGGCAGGGTCTTACCAAGAGTTTCTAGAAAAGACTGGGTAGGAAAGCCCAATGTGTCTGCACCAAGAGGTCCAGGACCACTCCTCCAACCTGCAGGAGGACAGGGAACCTAGACCAGGAGTATGGCAGGAACCACTATGTGGAGCTGACCAACCTCTCTCTGTGACTGCCCCATCCCTCCCATGCAACAGGGAGGTCATAGAAGAAACCATGACACTAACCTGGCTTGCTCCCCCCGCCCTCACTGCACTGTCTTTCGCATAGGACAGGGAAGTCAGGTAATTTATAAAATTACATATATCTGTAATTAAATTGCTTCGGTATCCAGATCCATTCAACCTCCACCTTGTCATTGGCCTCAAACTGCAACACCTATTCACCTTAGCCAGGATATCGAATCCACACTACCTCTGTGTGCACGGGGATCACATCAAGCAAATGAGTTGTGCCTGTTCCTTGCCAGTCACATTTGAGTGTACAGAGCTCAAATTTCCCACCAGAAAGCAAGAAACATCTAAATCCAATATTACATGGGAATTGACCGATTCTGTTTCAAGATCTGTAGATGCTTTCTGAAACCCCTTTTCCCACCTACAATCAGCCATGTCTAAGATTCAGATGGATCCAAACTCAAACCATTCCTGTCCAAACCTTAATTAAAATAGTGTGGAAGGGATATTCCTAGGACAGAAAAAGCAGCATTAATTTAATATCTACCCCCCCAAAAAAAACCCCCCAGAAAACCGAAAACCCAAACAAAAAACCCCCTCTTACTATATTGCTTGGCCATGAATTTTGCTTCTAGATATATTAATAAGGCAGTGAATTATCCACAGAATTATTATCCACAGAATTATTAAACTGTCAGACTTCTGGTCACAGAACTGCAACACTTAGGGTTTTTTCAACATAATGAATTTCTCATAATATGATCTTTAAAGAAGCGTAGAGGAAAACTGGCAACTGTTTTATAGTAATAAAAACATAATGCTTCAAAATTTATAATATTTCTGAATACTTGTGAAAAAGTGGCACGAAATGCAGGTATGCATGGCTAAGTCTCAGGTGATGCCGTTCACTGTGTGAGAATTGCCAACCTATACAATGTGATTATCAGAATAAAGGTTGTTGAAGTACTTTGTGCTACCTTGCTTTCTGTCTGTAAGTCACACACAGAACATCAGCAGCACAGTCATACACACAGTTTTCTAAAGCAGTGGTAATGTGTTTCAGTTACATAGGACCATCCCAAGGACTAATTTTGTAACCTGCAGCAATGTGCAATATCCTGCAGACAGGAGGCAAAATGAAGTATTTTCCTTGTAACCACCACCTTCCCTCCTACCCCCATTCTCCACAAACAGAGAATATAATTCAGCAAAATACATACCATTTCCCTGAATTATTTCTGAAGCACACTGGTCCAAGACAGACATGTTTGCCAGTATTGTTACCACCTGTTATTAAAAAGAGCAGGAAATATGAAGTATAGCCCTACAATTCAGTAATATTAAATAGCACTGTGGTTTGTAACAGTAGTATGGCAGAAATTTGGTAATCTCAATAAAATCAAAAAGCCTTCTTGTAGTTGAACAGTCTATTCCAACCTTTGTGATTTTGCAGGGGTCTTTATCTTACATATGGCTGCTAACTGAAATCCAGACAACCAGAAAAGTAAAACCACTTCTTCTCATGCTGCTGTACTCGTGCATGGAGTATGCCATACAGAGATCCACACAGCACCTTGGCTCAGTGGTCAGATTGGTAGAAAGGGGAAGATAAAAATTGATAAAACCAACCAACCAAAAAAACCCCTGAAGTCTACAAAGAATTCAGCCAGGAGCTGCCTGCGCTCGGGAACCAATCCTGCAGTCACATCCCAGCTGAGGCAGAGCTCACAGAGAAGGCTGAGATCCAGCACGGAGCATTCATTCCGTGGCTCTCCATTATTGCTACCTTTCTGCTTCAGTGTTCAGCTGAAACGTTAAGAAATCCTTGCAGCAGATTTGGAGTTTTGAGCCCTGATTCAAGGAATACTTTTCAGTTTTATTGAAGCCGTAAGTTGTGTGCTTGTCACACAAAGCACTGTTGAAAAATGAGCTGGATTTAAAAATCCACTTAGAGCTCTCCTGACTAAGGCCAAGATTAGGTTTTGTACCAACAGAAGCACATTTTGAGATCCTGATTTACAGAATTTCTTATCCAAAATAGCACTAACTGTTTTCAAGATTAGGTGTAACTTGGCTTGGATAAAGAGATGCAGCAAGCCGTTGACAGAGACTGGATCATGTGGAGCAGTTGCCTTTCAATTACCCATTCCCTTCATTGATACTATAGTCTTTCTCTCACATATCCTGCAAGATATTCTTTCTTACTTTGAAATAAGTTGGTTTCTGCATGCAAACACATCTCAATATTAACAGCATATGTAAGAAATCCAAACAATAAATAATGTTCTTGAGAGGTTTTAATTTTCTCTATTAAAGTAGAAGAAAACCTGATCAACCTCAACAATAATGATCGATTTGAGAACTGGTTATAAGCTTTTTAATGGTACAATGTTATTTCACAAACAAGCAAACTTCTTGGGTGTGAGTAGGCATGAGATCAAATCACCATTCTGATCTCACTGCCATTTTAATAACGAGGATGACTCACTTTCGATGCTGTGACATAAAGGTCTTCCACTTTTGAAGGTAGTGTTACAGTGTCATCTCTCTGAATAAATATACTTACTTAGCATGCAAATGAGTTGCTGAAACTCTACAGAGTGACAGGTAGAAATACGGTAACTTGGTCTATGTCTATGTATTTATTCCATATTAATTATTAACTGTGTTTCAGGCAGAGTGTATATGTTTTCTCTTTCTAAATTATATCCTGTTAATGAAAATTGCTTCCTCTATGCAGAACCTGTACCCCATGTGGCTCTCTATGCCACAGATGAAGAATTCAATTAACCACAATTTGAGTACATGGCAATTATTCCACTGCTTCAAGTTATTTTATCTAATAAGTATTTTCATACATAAAAATATTTTGTGTGTGTCTTTTGACACCAAAAATTATTTGAGGTTATATCTATACTTGCAATGTATTTATGAATTAGCCGAATGAGTTTATATGTAACCTTCTCCAGAGGGTTTATAAAAGACCCTTATCCTCAATAACAGTCAAGTTCTACCAATAATATCATTTAAAATCTTAGTGGGACTTGAAAAGCAGATAAACTATAGATTAGCTCACTCCATATGGATAGATTTTTCTTTCCCCCCAAAAGTCACATTTTCCTCCAATGTAAACAACATAACATGAAGTAGCATAACATAAACACATAATAGGCGAGCTGACTTTAAATGCTATATTCCTCCTCTACTTTCCTATTTTAAAATCCTGTATACATGCAGCTTACACGAAAAATTCCTCTGTAAAACAAACCAAAGTTCAGGGAAGTTTATTACTAAAAATGAACGCTCTAGAGGAAAACAGAAACTTCAATCTAGGCTCCATTTGCTTTGAAAAGCAGCGTTTCCATGAGCATTGGTATTAACAAAGTCTCATTTCTTTTGGATTTAGAGGTGGTCAAAACCCATAAATAGAACTTTTCCAGTGGTATCTTTGCCACTGTAGATTTTTTTTTTGTCCAATGATACATAGGCTCACACTTGTAGTCTTTATCCTAGCCTCTCTTTTCCCATTATCTGGCTCCAAACTTCACAAAGCCTTAGACAGTCCTGTTGAATCAGCAAACCAGTTCAGACATTATTGAGAGACATGGAGCACACAGATATAAATAGATGTGACTGCCTAAACCTCATTTCCACCAGGAAAACAGATGAAAATTACTGGATGAAATAGATACCAAAACCTTTTCCAGAAGTGAAATAATTTTGAAAGAATTGAAAGACCTGAAAATATTTAGCATGGAATCTCTAGTGTTCAATTGCAATATTTAGTATCGATATCATTAACTCTTCAAAACATTTCTTGTAAAAGATTACACTCCAAGGTTATAAAAGGCTGGCACCTGGGGCGATTTATGATCCTTGTAATTTTTCTGGATTCCCAAGCCATGCAATGAACATGTAGTAACCTTTTTGTTTGAAAAGGGAAAAATAGATGAAATGCTTTGTTATAAACAAAGATAGGTATGCTGAGTGCAAATCTCAAATGCTTTGGTTAACAGAGACATTTAAAACTAAAGAACACACAAGAAACAGAAGACGTCTTTCATAAGTTTCCCTTAATGGGAGATTTAAGATGATTTAAAAATGTTTCTCAGTATTGTGAAACCAGGTACTTGGGAAGAAAGATACAATAGGATTTGCAAGGTGGAAACACACATTTTAGTTGTTAACAGGGCAATATTTTCCACATTTGAAGGTCACTTACCTCAGTTAGGGGAGGTGTCTACAGAGGTGGAAGATGAGATGCCCTTGATAGTAAAGGCACACTGTTCAGCAAGCCTTTACTGACAGTCCCAACATAAACAGAAAGATAGAGGCTCAAAATGAGAATTAGAGAGTAATTTAAGTGGCAAAGGAGATGAGTATAGAATTGCTGATTCTTGTAGTTAATTACTCCTGTAAGCCTGATTCATTGTTAAGTAAAATTAATTTTTCTCCTATTATAAGAGTATTTTATAATTTGTTCAAATAAATGACATAAGGATAAATCAGACAGTGTCACAGAGTTCGATAGCCATCTTCAGAAACAAAAGGGCATCTACACAACTAATCAGAAGCAAGATGAAGTCTTTATTTCTGAATGCGAATTAAAAACATCTGAATTTAACAATGCAAGATCAGTCTCAGGGAGACATACAGAGAGTAGGGGTCAAGGACAGGCATTATGCTCAAGTCTAGGTAGAAAAGCCTTTCAGGATACAATTTATTAGGAGAAAAAGCTTTGCTAAGAAATCTCTAGAAATTTTCTCTGGGACATTACATTGCGTAAAATAGAAAGCTTAATTCCTATTGCTTCTGATAGCCATTTTTGTGTTTGAGAATTCAGTTTTCCTCCTGAAAACAGAGAAAGAAATACACCTGGATAAGCAGATCAACAGGTCTTTCTGTCATCTGACTGGAAGAGGCGAACATCCCCATGAAATAATAAGAGCAGTTGGAGATAAGACCCGCTTGTGAAGTCTAGGGCCTACTCTGAGTCTGTGTCAGGAAACTGTAATCTCGGAATGCTGAGGCAGAGCAACAGAGACTAAAACTAAAAGAACTAAAGGAATCTTGCCTTTTGGAATAACGGATGTCTTTACTACATTTTTATTTACTTTACTTCATATTGCTGACTAATTTAGCTAAGGAATAAGGCAGAATAACCAGATTCTCACATTTTTCTTTTAAAGAAGCACATAGGAAATGCATCCTATAGGGGTCCTATGGTGAATGGGCATACCACAGAAACTTGCTCATATGACTCTAAAATAGGGATGGAGGTAGAGTCTGTCTCCTCCCTTCCAAGGCCACAGTTTTCTGCTTTCAGATGAAAATCTGTGGAACAAAAAACATCATCCTGCAGACTTCCTCCATGTTGTTAGAAAGCTTAGATTTTGAAACTGACTCTCAGTCAGCTGAAGACAGTTCAGACATTTGGTCTCCCTAGAGCAGAGCACAACTTGGCCTAAGCCAGTGCACAGCTGTAGGAAACAACTTTCCTTGTTTAGCTAGTCTAATGGGAATCAGGTTTGAGAATGTGGGAGGAAACTGCATTGCTCCCATTTTAGAGGAGGCAGAAAGTGCAGTGAACTAGTTCAGAAAACCACTCAGGCAGAATGGTCAGGAAGTCATTTCTGGTGCCTTCCTAGAAGGTAGTGGTTTTCTACTTGAAGAGGAAAAAGAAGCAAGAAACTGTAATCTGTAGAAACACTGTTGATGAGCTCACCTGCTCAGAACCAAGACTGAAAACATCACCTTCACCTAGGCAGTGATTCTGTTTTGGAAAAAAGATCAGTGACAGAATTCAGAGGCTGTTAAAGATCTGCTATCTCATTTCCTGAAGGACTGAAGACAAAAAGATGACAAACGATGCAAAACACTTCCATAACCGTCTCTGATTTACAGCTTTATGATTGCTACAGCCTGCAGCAAAGTCTCTTGTTTATGGTTGCAGTAAACAGCCTAGCACCAGCCTAATTGTCCTGTGAACCTGGCAGGCAAGGGCAGAAAATAAAAACGGCAGTGAATTGTGATGACACAGCATGTTTCTTCTAGAGAGACTTTACACTGAGTAAGTGCAATATCTGCCCAATTTAACAGATGATTAAACAAAAATGCAGAGGAGTTAACTTCAAAATCAGAGCCGTATTAGGAATTGATCCCAGGAATAAAAACCTCAGCACTCTAAGCTAGAAAAGAATAGCAGAGATCTTCAACCAAGCTGAGATTTTACTCTTCCAACTCTTGATTTGGAAGTTGAAACACATTGTCTTATACTGCATCAAATCAAAATGTGAATGGCATTTAGTGTTTAAGAGAGCCTGCCAGAGTTGGACCCAAAAGAAGCTAGAAGACCTGGTAATATTCTCATTAAAAACATTGCTCTCAAAGTATTACCCTGGGTGTTAGGCAACATTTAAAAACCCAAATTTTTCTTTGTTAAAGTCTGTCTCAGCTCTTCTTTTGATGCTACAATCTCCCACGTAAGACAAAAAAAAGGGGGAAGGCAACAAAAGGAAAAAGCAAATGCTCTGAAAAATAAAATGGAAGACCAGAGAAAAGGATATAGAACCTGGAGGATGAATAGTACTAAGGGTTTCAAATCTTAAATGAGACAGAAGGTTTCAACTTCAGAGCTTGCAGCATCTCCCAAACACCAAGAAAACAGGAAAGAATTTACCAGAAAAAAAAAAAAGCAGCAACCATTTTCATTTCTCTTTCCAACTTAAAAGCCTTTCTCCACCTCAAACTTTTCTGAAACATAACTCATTGATTTTAGACCTAGAAATAACCACTTTAAAATGGATGTGTTCACTGCACATTAATTCTTTGTCTGCCTGAATATCAGAAGATCAGAAGCTGTTAGACTATACCTCCACAACTTCACAGGTAAGGTGAGAATACTAGCAACACTGAAGAGACAAGTGGGAATGCAGAGAGAAAAATCTTATTATACATAAACATACTGTGCACAAACATACATATTTAATATTTTTCTATATAGAGTCTAAGATGATGGTGAAAGCCAAGAAGACCCTGAATGATAAGGGTTTTGGCTAAACCCTTCTTCTGCCAGTGCTTAAACCTATGGCTGCATGCTAGGCAGTATGCTGAATTTAGGCATGAACCCTTCTGAAAGGATATTTTGATGCTCCTTTGAAGTAAAAACCTGCTATCCAGAAAATAAGTATCTGCAGCAAGAAAAAGAACATGGCACATTCATATCCATTCTGATGCAAAACTAAAGGCTAAGGTATCTGGAAAATACTGCTTTATTTGACAACTCTTATACAAAGTATTTTGTTGTAAAACTAAGCCATCTCAATGTAATACTGCTGGTTACAGAAGCAATACATGCTTCTATACCAGGACAATGATTATCTTGTTTATCTTTAAGTCCAGCACTCGGTTCTCTATTTCTTACCCGACCTAATCTAACACTGCCTGGGAAATGAAAGAGGAAGGAGGTTGGTTTTCAGATGGCAAAGGCAGGAAAAAATTGTTATTTGCCTACAAAACTTTTCAGAAGTCAAAAGACAGAACACTTATAAAGATGTTTGACAGGAAAATACTGGAGGCAACACACAATGCATCTGACATCCAGCTCCTGGGCAGAATGTTATTTATTTATACCATCATGGAGGGTGATACTAATCAGTGCTAGCTGTCCCTAGAAAGGCTGTATAGCAGAACATCCTGTGGCTTCAAGGTGAGATAAAATGGCACAAATGAAAACAAAACTCACTGTTCCTTTCTTGTATTTCAGCCACCTTTCTCCAACTTCTGGCTTACAGTGTGCATGCTTCAGTCTATTTTAGAAATTAAAATTTTCTTGAATCAGCAGTAATGCTACAGTAATGTATTTGGAAATAACGGGCAGTTTGCTATAGGGTAATTGTGTTACTTAGAACTCTGTATGAAAAACAGGGCATTTGAATGTGAGGGACTCTTTTATAACATTTTATGATAATCAGACCGTATTTTCATTTGGTATGAATCTTATTCTTTGTTTAATAGTTTCAACATTTACTATAGCTTAATTCTAATTCATCTATTTTACTGCTCGGGCTGACCTAATCATTCAGAATGGACAGTAGTCCATGAAACATATTCCACAGCAGTTGCATATTCCATAAAAAAACCCAAAAAAAACCCAACAAAAAAAACCCCCAACAACAAAAACCTTGAATCAAAAAATTTCCAAACCTACTCAACTTTAATCTACGTATCCTTAGGTAAATGTCTACTGTCTGGGACATAATAGTGTATATATAAAATGGGAAAAGTTAGTAACTATATTATGTACCTAAAAGGAACTAAAGTGTACGTATCAAAAGCCAAAACATTCATTTAAAATACCCTTATGAAATACAGTATAGCAGCTTTGCTTTTCTCTCTAGTTGAGTGTGCTTTCCTCGTTGCAACAACCAGGCACATGGCAAATTAAAAAGCAAAATATTCTGTAAAAGTCATGATTGGCAGACACCCTCCCCTACCACAGAATAGCACTGAAACAACTACCCTTCTGAAAAGCGAGCGATCTACTCAAACACACACTTGCTCAGGAATTCTAGGGAAGGCTTCTCTTAAGGCTGTTGCAGTACCAAAGCTGCTCGACTAGTAACACTAACAGCTCTTGAAGACAAGACGAGCAGCACTCAGATTCCAGCTGAACATCAGGTTCTCAGTAACAAAACACACAAGGTAGGATTTTATAGTCTCTGCAAAAATAACAAGGAGTCAGCTCAGAAACTTACTGCAGCACACCACAAAAAACATCACACCTTTCTGATCTAGTTTTTCATTCGAGAAGGAACATAAGGGGTTATTGGGGATGAAATCTCCTCAAGTTCTTGGAAAGAAGCCATTCTGTTCTCTGTTCCTCTAGCTAATGAGATGTCTTGCAAGCTGCAAAAGGTCTGGAACTAATCTGTTACCTAATAAAGTCATACATATTTCTTTAAATGTCTGCCTTCCTCATACAAAGAAGGGGCTTGCTGTGCTACCCACAGAGCAAACTGCAAATTCACAGCTGACAGCAGAATTAAGATGAGGGTATAAATAAATAAGGAAATCAAAACTATGAGAGCAGACAGGAGGAATAAAAACAGAACATGAAGAATTGTACATATGTAGTAATAGTATACAGCCATGTCAAACACCACAGCTGATGTCCTTGACTCTGCCCAAAGAGCCACATAGCAATTATGCCTTAACTCCATCTTTTCATAAACACTCCAGAGCTGGAAAAGTACTAAGTGCTATTAATACAAGCTAAAGCAGCCCTAGTCACCCCTCTAGAATGTCAATAATCAGCTTCTGAGGTCCCTCATGCCTTGACTTGCATGACTTGGGTCCTCTTGAAGAGTACACAGTTTTCTGTGGCAGTGCAGATCCCAAGTCTACCATAAATCATCTTCTGGCTATTTCAGAGGTGGGAAGGGTATGCACTTGTGAGTCCTGGATTACAGACTTTTAGTTATATTCACAATGTCTCATAAACAGAAGTAGGTTAACAGAGTTGACTAGCAACCTCCACTATTTAGTAATAACTCTTGAAACCATCAAGACTCACATTTGTTAGTCTGCTGAGGTGAAAATAATCACTGAGATGCCAAATAAGCAGTGCCTCTGCAGCACCCCATTGCGTGGCAGAACCTGAGAAGAACAGAAGAATTCCCTCTAACTTCATCGGTGCAGTAGTACAGACCTTTAATTTTCTGTGTCTCTTTACTAAAAAAAAATGGTGAAAAAGAAAGGGAAATGCAGAAGTACATCAGCAGTGTTTGGCAGTAAAACTTGCCAACGATCTACTGTGCAGTTAGGACTTGATCCAAAGCCCACCAACATCAATGGGCTGAGGATCAGATCCTTATTCAGCTTTTGGAGCTAATTCATCTTTGAACTAACAATCGTATATTTAGGCTGCAGTCTCCATATATATCTTATTTGCATCAAAGCTCTGTCCAGACAAGTTTTGAATACTTCTAAAGGTGGAGATTCCACAGCCTCCCTGAGCCTCTGTGTAACTGTTTGGCCACCTGCATGATAAAAAAAAAATATATTCTACTATCTTAGAAATGTGGAACTTTGTCTTTTTTCTTTTTTTTAAATCACATTAAAAGCTGTCATATTACATAACAGTAAAAGGGAACAGAAGCAAATAAAGAAAGAGGAATATATTGAAAAGAACCAAGAACAGAAGACACAAAAGCAACCTAGGTTTGACTATGTCAAAACAGACATAGAGCTGAAAACTGTTGACTTTTACACAAATGAGCTCAGACAGCATCTTGCTGAGAAAGCACTCACCTGATCTCGGGAATATGGAGTATCCACTATGTGTTTGTCTGAACATGCTGCTAGAAGAATCTTCATTGCATTTAACTGGAGCAATATTTCACAAGCCATGGTATCAAAGAAAGTAATATTGGCAAGAGCTGCTGAAGCCAGCAGGAAAACTTCACCAGATGAGGCTTCTTGGCACAGTCCTAGGAATGCAGAAAAGAACTTGAATAAAAGTCATCCCTTCTCTGCTAAAAATCATGGTTAGGTGTTCAAAGCAATATTTAACCATCTGCAACTTGTATTGGTAATCTTAGGATCTAGAAACAAGTTCATAAGCATCAAAATTTTTCCTCTTGTCCTATTGCTTGTTACTTGAGAGAAGAGACTGACCCACACCTCACTACAACCTCCTTTCAGGTAGATGTTGAGAGTGATAAGATCTCCCCTCAGCCTCTTTTTCTCCAAGCAAAACAACCCCCGTTCTCTCAGCCAGTCCTCGTAAGATGTGTGCTCTAGACCCTTCACCAGCTTCATCACCCTTCTTTGGATGTGCTTCAGCACCTCAATGTCTTTCATGTAGTGAGAGGCCCAAAACTGAACCCAGTATTAGAGGTGTGGTCTCACCAGTGCTGAGTACAGGGGGATAATCCCTGCCCTGCTCCTGCCGGCCACGCTATTTCTGACACAAGTCAGGATGCTGTTGGCCTTCTTGGCCACATTGTTAGGATACTTTATAAGCAATATTAACATTAGGCACTTTCATTTGAACCACACAAGCAGGGGAAGATGGTAAATGTGAACCTAGACACCAAGGTTTTCTAACTTTCATCTAATGAGATGGTCTACCTGTACACCATACCACAGGAAGTCCACTGAGTGTTGTTCAACATAAAGCTTGATATTACTAAATAAAATTAAATACAGGAGGCAGAAGACTAACAATAATATCCATAAGAGAATAATTCTGCTATATATCCTATTCTTTAGAACAAGATATGTATACACGTTGCCTATCTCTAAACCTATTTCTCTATAGTCAAATGTTATCCTGCATATTTTCCAGCTTCAAGTGGTGAAGACAGAGCTACCTTTTAATTCCTCACACATGTATTTTAACTAAGATCTGAATCACCTGGTAATTGGATTTCAGCATGGTTTAAAAATTAAACATATTACAGTAATTCAATTACTGAGTTATAAATATTACAAGGAAACTGGTGTGAGATTACTGAAATAGCTTTTCCAACGTTATACATGCTCTATTTTTAATGCTCACATTTCTTGGGCAGAGTATATACTACTAAAATTCCTGTGGAACTTAAACAGTGACAATCGAGGAAATGCTCCACCTGCTAATATCTTCTGGATAGGTTGTTCAGATTGTCCCTTGGCTGTGGAACACTGTAATAACCTGGAAAATCATCTTTAAGTCAAGTCAGATGCCTCTAGCAGTCTAGCGACAGCAGAACCAAGCTCAGCACAGGTTAATTCCATCCACTGGAATTAACCGCTGGATTTAGGGCAGGTTCAGAGCAGAACCTGCTCGGACAGTCTGGTCATCAGGAATAAATTGCTTCCTTGATTTCTGCAGCACTAGTTCTGTTTGGGCATATTGAAGAATGGCTAATACATTCATTCCCAGCTATTGCAGAATCCTCATGCACTGACACTTCTATAATCTTTCTTTGTTCTACTTAAAAACAAACAAACAAAAAACACACAAAAGAAAACCCCACAACCAAACAATAATAATAAAAAAGTATGAAAATTGGAGTGCTGTAGTTTAGCTGTAAACCTTTGGTCTCAGAAAAGATATATGCAGATGTGTTGATCTATTATTATACATGAGAAATCAAACTAGATGACCCAAACTGTATTTTTCTGACATGAAGCTCTGGGAAAGTGAATTTCTGGATCAGAGAGAGGAAGAGAATGCTTGACTGAAAGCTTCTGGTATTTGAGAAGCATGGAAAACAGTGCCAGAAATAAAAGATTCCTCTCTTTAGAAAGTAATGAGACATATCATCTTATTTTTCTGAAGTGTCCTCACTGACCCAGGTCAAGGAAAAGCTTGCTAATAACTTTGCCTTGTTTTATCATGGATCATATGCCCAGACAAGGCAGACAGATATTTTAATTTCTTGTAACGATGCCCACAGATTATACTATACCATACTTTTCCTGTGAAGTATCATACAAATGTGTGATGCAGTGGTAAGCTTGAGTTCTAGCAAGTTTAGAAAACACAACAGGCATAAAGATTAGCAACTATTAGAATCTGCTCTTTCACAGACACACATGGGACAAGAGGATGCTTTGCTGAGTCTGACATGTGGCTCTTGTGGTAGAATTTCACACAGATATTATTTTGACAAATATGCAAAAATTCTGTTCAAATATAGACTGAAGTAAAAAATATTATGTAATTGAAGAATGCTCTGATTCAGAATGAAAAATGACTGAATTATTTTATTTGTAAGGAAGAAACGGCAATCATTATTTACAGAATATTTCTAATGAAAGAGTCCTACCCCCACCTATTATTTCACCTGGAAAGACTCAGAAGTCCCATAAAGAACTTACTGACAAGTGCTGTTACAATTTCTTCCATATTTTCCAGAAAGCTGCTGAGATGCTGAGTGAATGTGAGATGTGGAGATGTGATCTGTGCAATTACTGCTGCTGCTTCTGCGTGAGTTGCTTCAGAGTGGCTGTTGTCAGTAAGAATGTCAGCCAGACAGAGTATCCCATCAACCTATAGAAACACAACAAGTATAGGTTAGAAATACGCCAAGAAATACTTTTGCAACCAAAGACGGGTTTACAGTTCTCTTTTCTTGACTGTGGCTAAACTACTCAGTTTGTTTTTAAAAATTACTTGGTGGCATTTATGACATAAGTTCCTATTTAAGCAAATACAAATGAGTTCAGCATAAAAGTTTGTCGATCATCAGAAAGTCTTGGATTTCCTTCTCCCTTGATGTTTCTACTGAATTGATTTTGGTCAAACAAACAGGTCTTTTCTGACAGATGTCTCAAGTTAAACATTAATCTGTTAACAAGCTCTGAAAGCAAATGCTAACTGCTTCTATGCTACAACCTACTACTATGCTAAGCTCTCCTTTGAGTGTGTCCCACTGTGGGACTCCAGCCCAAGTGTTTAGAAAGTTCTTCACAGATGTATTTTTTTGCCACTTTTTTTTCGAACTTGTCACAAAGCCAGCGCAGGATTAAGAAACAATATTAAGGAAAGACTCTGGCCAAAGTGCACCTGATGATCTTGCACAGCTCTCACGTTACACAGTTTAGGCGGATACATCATACAAGCACACCTTGCCCTCGGTTGTAGGAGACCCACTGATACAGTGAAAGACTGCGACAGAGCATAGCCAACAGGATAGCTTCAAGGGCAGAAACACACCACCTGTTAGCAACTCAGCCCAGCAAAGGAAATGTCCTCTGTAGACAAGGATTTAATTGTGACCCTTCAAATTAGCAGTACCGTGTTTTTCCCCCTGTTTAACATATCCCTGTTTGATTCATCATGTCGTCAAGCAGGTAGGTAGATGTGCTTAGAAGAGACAAAGCATGAAGATTTATGTCCTTAATTATGGACGTGTTTATGTCAAATTCACACAAATGCACTAATTAAAAACTTTATATGAATAAAACTAATTTAAGTATAAAGACAGTCTACAAATCATCAGAGCTTTTACAAACATCACTGCGTACCTGTTTTAAATTCATTTATCTGAAGTTCTGAAAAAGTGTGGGGTCAATTGCCTTATACATTGCTTGGATGCTTTATAGATACAAAGAGGAGTTATAAAGGTGAACAAAACCAAACCTATGTTTGTGTTTTACACTCACCAAGACTCTTCCTAGGTCTGTTGTTCAGACTGCATCTGTCTATTCAAGGCTTCCTCAGAACATGCATGTTAAGTCTTCTCTGTTATCTCCACGAAGGGTATTTAAGGAATCTTTTATTCACAGTTTTGTTATTTATTAATACAGAATGTTGAGTTATCTTAATTACTTATCCTGAAATGTGTGTGAATGAAATTATTTGATAAGCACTGACAGATACTGCATTATACAAGAAAAGCTCTCAGATTGATGGGAGTAAAAATTAACCTCTGGAAGATCATTCATTGGGATGCACTTTTTAATAGGCAATAGACTATATCATTGGTACTCTAATAATGTAGATAAATATAAAAGGAATTATATCTCTATTTTTCCTCAAATTACAAATGGGGTTTAGTAAAGAAGCTCAAGTACTGGCAAGAAGAAGGAGAATAAATTTTCAACATTAAACTTTTTCTTGACAAGCTTTCAACATTAATTTACGTAGAAGAAAATATTTCCTCCTAGTTATGGCAGAATTCTACAGCTTGAAACAGGAGATTCACATAATTCACTAGGCTTCAAGGTGTATTAATATATCTCAGTGTCAAGAATTAATGTATGTCTTCACAAGATGACTTAATAGCCAAAGTGTGCTAGACAATATCATACGCAAAAACCTCCAACTTTGTCACCTTGAAAACTCCCCACATCACACCTTGTCTGGGTCTGAAGGATGCTAATAACAACAGTCAGTGTAAAAAGTTAAATATATTCCAAGGCATTCAAAAAACGCTTCACAGGAAACTTTTAAGATCTGGTAACAGGATACAGCACTCTTCAGCTCTACATTTACTGTTTAAAATTTACTTGGCCAACTCTTACTCAGTGACCTCGACAAAAACTACTTTAGAGTAGTTTTATGCTATTTCAGAACAAGTAATGGCTTATGAAAGACAGGTACAAGCACATGGTTAGTTTTTTTCCATCACCACTGATGGTTTATATCTACCCTATAGAATACAAGCTTCTAACAATACAAGGCTGTACTCAACTTTTAAATTACATATACGATTTTTTTTCTTTGTTAATTGTTTTTGGAATGTGGAAGTTGCTGAATTGTAAATAGAAGTAGATATATGTCATTATTCAGCATAAAGATAAAATACGTATTTTGGATCTATGGAAGCCTGCACTACTTAGTTTTTCTCCTTTCTATTCAGAATCATATAAAATATTAAAAATTCAGCCCAAAATTTGTCCTATCACTTTTGTCTACCCTCTTAAATATAGAAAATAAAATAATTCTACTTCAGCAGGCAACCCCATTTATAAGTATCTAGCAATAAATTTTAAAATGACAGGAGAACAATCTAATAAAAGCACTTTAACATCCAAAAAGAAATTGCTGCTCAAAGCATTTTTATAATTAGCTTTCACACTGAAAGGAACTTTGGATGGCTGCCCTGTTTTCTGTTTAATTTTGGTGAAGTAATCAGCTAAATGTCAAATCTGTTCATCACCTTGGCAATACAAAAGAACCAGTTAGCCAGATAATGCAAACAAATGAATTCCATGAATGCAACAAGATGCTGTGGAGACCCTGCATTTGAGGAATGGTGTTCAGTAAATGCTTGATCACCAATGTTTCAATATTGATAACTGGAAAAATGCCAGGAACTTACATCCTTATGAGCATAGCCCTGTTATAGAAACTTACTCCAAGTGACAAAATAAATGTGTGACCCCTTTATTGCACAGATCTTCTGAAAGGAAAATAATTTCTTTTCTCTGCAGCAGGTATGAATGAGTTCTGGGGCATCTCTCTTCTTTCTTCAGTATACCTGATCTTCCTCCTAAAAATATTAATTAAAACTAAGCATCTCTCCAACATACCAATACAGACCTTGGGATGAATTGTATTAATGACTTCATGATTTGAAATATTACACACCTCAACAGTCTTAACTCTCTGCTTTCCCCAAGGGGTTCAAGTCAGGCTTCCCATGCCACCCTCTGCCTTTTCGATAATGCCCATCTTCATTTGTATAAAATGCTACTGAAGGCCTTTTCACACTGTGACTTTCCTTAGCGTTCCCGTTTGTCTGCTTTTAACATTCAGATGATTTCTACATATGGGTAAACTTTCTCAAAGGTTTCTTTTGTCTACACTAAATGAATCTCTCAAGTCATCTTGCTGAGGCTGGAAAGCCTTACAGGCTATCGTCTGACTTCCCACTGCCGAGTCCACAGATTACGCTACAATCCTACAACTTGGTGCTTCTGCAAAGAAGCAGATTCCAAAGCAGTTTTAAAGGAAGAATGGAAGGGATATGTTGAGATCCAGATATAAGACAGCAAATGTGGAAACAAAATCACAGAGGGGATCGCCTCTCATCTCAACCTTTCCAGGAGAGTACAGGAGAATTTCAAAAGCAAAGGCTGCATCAATCAAGAACTGACAGACCAGGGTTGTGTTTGTTTTATTCTTTCACACATGCTGTGTATTAGCACCTCCACCCTGAAGCTAGGACAGGTTAACTGTATAGGTGAAGACATGAACACTAGCTGACTAAATATAAAATGCACAGCTAGGTAAAAACCCAAACACATTAAAATATATGGCATGAGGAAGGGGAAGACAGAGAAGGAAGGAAGGAAAAACTATCATCTTCAGAAAATGTTTTCATCCCTGCTCAACATTTTTTGAACACAATCTACTTAATTCCCCAGATCATCGCATGAACCATGAACCCATTGAACTATTCTTCAACTCCATTGAAAATATCATCCAGCAGAACCCATTACTGTTATTTTGATGACTTGTTTCTCATTAAATGAATTCCTGATCAAGACTGATATATCCAGTGTCAACTTCTGTAACTTCTGCAACTTGTTCTGCACCTGCAGAAGGCCTACAGGTCTTGCTTAATTTCTGTGTTGAAAGAAAGGAAAGGAAAAGACTTGTGAATCGTACCTTGCACACAATGATCTTTCATATTTGAACAGTTGTCCTGCCAAGTGCTCTGCAGTTTTAAGCTGCCTTAGCTCCACCAACTGAGAACTGTGCTGATTTACACCAGATGAAGATTTGGTCAGCTATTTTTCAAGTGAGATGATATATTAATCGAGTGATGCAATTAAAACGTCCACAAATACTAGACCAAGACATCAAGCTACTGCAGCAGTTCCATGACAGCAGCAGTAACCAGTGACCAAAACTGCAGTGATTTTATAACTACTGCTGTACAACAGTGGCGGTGGGACCTAATTTATAAGCCATATTATATGGGGTAGGGTGGGACTGAATAAGAGTTGAATAGTTCTCAGTTCTGTACCTTTAAAATTGCTATCGGTAACCTTAGCTTTGTATCTAAATTGGCTATGAGTGGCTGATTTAGTTCATGGCATCTTCAGCTAAAACTTCCCTTTTAGACTTCCCTCCTCCAAGACTGGTCAACCTAATGAAGAGGTATTTGTTCCTTGTATTTAGCCACCAAGGCGCAGTGTAAAGATGATCTGATCTAAAGGATTACTGTTATATGGCATGGGAAAAAATATCTCAACCTTCTCTCCTTTTACCCTACATTTTGGAGAGCTGGATAGACTGGCTTGTTTTTAAGTTGCAGGAATTGATTCCTATTTGTAGGATTTTCTTGATATCTGCATTACAAATTCCAGAAAGTATATGCTTGTTGTCTTTTAAATAATGGATAAGGCTTTATTTATTATACTTGGAGGTCTGAATTTCATTAAAATGAAGCCATATGGACACAAAAAGGACTCAGCAACAACATGAGAGGAACTGTCATGTGTTATATAAGAATGCTGAACAAGATACTGGGACCTGAAATCTGAATTAGGGTAAGACCATACATCAGTATGGCCTCATTTTTATTTACCCTGGGGGATCATAGTCTGAGAAAAAAAAACAAACCACCTCAACTATTCCTATAAACAAACAGGAGCTCCAGGGTTATGTATAGCAGGGCACTCCAGAAAATGAGATGTGTTCACTGAAGAAAACGTGCTCCGATCATCTAGTTTTAAATAAATAATGTCACAGGCACTTCGTTGCATGAGGGCATATTCTCAAACACCTGGTGTCTGCCATTTAAAAAACAAGAACACACTTTCAACATGTTTGATATTTTGCATCATTTTGATTTTGGTGTGACACCATGGATTTTATTTTCAAGAAGTGTCTGTTAGTGTACCTCCTCATTAGAAAAAAAAAATCCCATGCACACGTTTTTAGAGGATCCTCTTTATCTATTTCAATAATGAGCAAGTGCCTCTATCCAAAAAGAGCAGCATGGAGGTCACAGCCAGAGAACCAGTCATTATCAGCTAATCTAACTCTTCATAGTGTTTTTCTTCTCTCAGGAAAAGTATCTGATAATCTTCCTGCTAGAATTCTGGATGCGTTTAAGTGAATACATTCAAATCTTAACACGATTATGTTAACAAGTTAGTAAAAAGGGCCTATTATTATGAATTATTTACTGTAATTTCACATACGACTTCTCTCATCAGATTAAAATTCTTGAACAGGTCATTATACCATGAAGTGAGAAACAAACAGAACCCTGCTCTATGCTCGAAGTATATCAGTGAAAACACTGCAGCAGAAAGTAGAGAGTTAGATTAGACGGGTGGAGAGAATGAATGAGCAGGATGTCACTTTGATGTTACTTTAAATATGAGATTCAGCAAATGCATTCAGAAACAGGTCCTTATCCAAACATTATCCAAATCCTGCATTTTTCATTTCAATGGTGTTAGTCGGCTTAGCCTAAAAAATGTCCAGTCTCTGAAAAGCAAGGCCTCTACAGCATTTGAATCACATGTGCGCTAATTAAACGCACCACAACAGTAGGACATTTAGCTAACAGAATTATTAATTATATACAGCAACTTCTTCAGAAAAGTGGTTTTCTGAATTCCAGATTCACCCAATTGTCAAAACCAACTCAGTGCTTCACCCATGTTGTTCATTCTAAAACTTTTGTTGCATTTACTGAGGCACCACGCATTAATATAATTGTTTGCTACATTCATTACTTCACAAAGGCTGTTCAATTATTTTAATAAATTAATTTAAATAAATTAGCTCCAGAACCAACTTGTGCCAGATTTTTATTGGCAGGGAGTTTTTACAAGCAAGTTATAGAGCTTTATTATAGCCATTTATAATGAAAACACACACAGCACTTTAGCTATAAAACTTTTAGTGAGCAACTCAATAAGAGTCCATTCATGTTGTAATAACAACAGAGGAAATTGATGCCCTTATTCAAACAAGAATTTTAAAAATAAATTTACAAATTTAATATTTTTCAAAAATTAGCATTTTCATCTGGTGGAAACTTCACTGGCTGCAGCAGACTTAAGCCATTTGGTCCTAAGATTCGTCTCCTGACAGTTAGGAAAATCTCCTTGGGTCTCCTACAAACATTAATTTATTTCTATGACTGCACTGGCAATAAAATAATTTCTAATTGCTTTAAGCATAAGAAATCCGAGTTTAAGATCAGTTGTTTGCATGGAATCTTTCTGAGCAGTCAGAGGTCTACTATGAGCTGTCACGTAAAAGAACCTCAAAGGTTTTTCTCTCCATTAACACCTCCCAGTGCTGCTCTTTCATCAAATATAGTTGCTATATTGATTCTGTATTAGAAGAAACAAGGACAATGCTGAGAGGCTGAGAAAATGGATTATTTTTCTAGGCTGAATTTTTATTTTTCTTCTACTCAGTATTGTTTGCTGCCTTACCAGGTCTCAACATAAATAAGCATCCCTACTGAGGATAACAAACATATGTATTTAAAGTTAAGCTAGTGTTTGAAGGCTGCATTGAATGAAGAACAAAACCACAGAGTTGGTTAGACTTTCTATACAGATTATTTCTGCAGCAAGATAGCTACAACATTGCACTTTGAAACAGGGACAGTTCCAATCTGCATTCAAAATCATATTTGCAAGTTGAGCTTATTTTCATAAACTGACCTCACATCAGAAAACCACGTCAAAACTCACTGAAACTGAATTTACCTAGGAGCAGATTCCAGCTTCAATAGCCCAGGATCTTCTCTAGTTATTTTAGATGGAAAAATATGTTATGGGAAAGATGAAACCTCAGCTTGCCATATTTTAGCTAAGATGATGCATAGATCTGGGAAAATCAGCATGTTGTTGAGCAAAGTCTCAAATGCTGTTCTGATTCTGTCATCCAGTCACTGCCTGTTTTTCTGATAGTGTCCCTAATCTATGAGCCAGTTTGCTCACTCTTAGAATGATACTCACAAGAGATGTTATGACAGAAGGAACCTAACAATGAGCAAGTAGTAAATATTAGAATTCCCCAATAACACTCAAGATTCACTTCATGTAAGCAACAAGGCTGAGCTAGGACTGTAAGCAATGATAGCGACTGCTAGGGAAAAGCCAGTGCAGTCTGTGTTATATCACTCCCACTATTTTTTACCAGAGATTAATTCAGTGTGGTTTTGAAATTTATTTTGGCTGATGTCTGATGAAAAAGGTAAGCTATACAAAACAAAACTCAGTATAAACTAATTATGCCAAAATCAAAGTCAACAAGGGTCCTAGAGGAAAAAGAATAATCAGTGCAAATAATTTTTATCCCTTACACATTTACTTTTACTCTCTACATAAAACTTTCTTAGAAGATTACTAGTGAAGATCATTCAAAACTTTGACTGAGTTTCTGATATGCTGAGAACTAGTCTCTCTCACTTTTTATGAACCAAGAGCATGCTACACACTTAGTTTCACACAAAAAGCATGAAATGTGCCTTGCAATTCAGGCACATTATTCATACGACAAACAGGAGTCTTATCATTCCCCACCCAGTGAAGTTAGGAGCCATCAATAAATGTCCTTCCACAGGATCAAGACCTGGACAGTCCTCTCCACAACACAAAGCTCAGGCTTCGCACCCTTATACCCAAAGCCTGCAGGGTGTCTTTTTGTCATCCCCATTGCTACCCATTATGGACTAGTTGCCCAGCTGCAACAGAGCTATTGGTTGGGGTTTTATTGATGTCTATAGCTTAGATCCTTGATTGTCTTGCTGAAGGGCAACATTACCCGGAGGTAAAATACAGCAGTCATTACAAACCAAGATGAATGGCCAAGGTAAATGCAAGACAGTACCTAGTCTAAAGCCTGAAGGATTTTAAAAGAAAGTGCACTTCTTTTTCTGTTCAGAATAGCTGGCCATAAACCATCCTGCTCAAAAAAAAAAAAAAAAAAAAAAAAAAAAAAAAATGTCCAATCAGTTGTCTTGTCTTTTAATGAGCTTGAACAACTGATCTTTCTTAATTCAATTGTAAATCTTAATCCATGTTACTGAAAAGGTCTTTGATTGTTATATCCTTTCCTCTCTCTCTATGCTATTTTCTCTTTCCTGCAACTCTGAAATACCGTTTACTGGTATAGGCTTACCCCACTAGCTTCTTTATTAGGATTAGAAGTCAGCACTCATAGCCTTCTATAAAAACTAAGAGGGAAAAGAAAGAAAAAAGCCAGTATCATCTCTGCTTAAAATTACTTCCTTTCCCATTACCACTTTCAGCAATTGCCATACTTTGTGGGTTTTTTTTTTTTCCCTGTGAGAAAAATCAATTGTAATTACATGAGTATGTCCAAATTACCTGTCCTTTTTCGGAATGAAATTCTTCATCTGAGTAATTGGACTTCTCTGTCCTAGTGCTTTCTCCAGCGCCTTAGGTGCCCTAACCTTCTTCATATATTCTGTGGCTAGTCCTTCATTTTTCTCGTTCATACAGGACTTCTCTCCTTCTAGCAGAGAAGTGGCAAAACTGTACTAAAAATTAGATGCAAGTGTGTTATTTCATGTTTAAAAGAGTCTGAAGGGAAGATGAACTGAAAAGCAACAGCACACAGAATTTTTATTCAGACTAACATCAATACCTTTTGCAATACAATTTAGATGGCAAAGCCAGTACAGTAAAGGTGTAGGAAGTACTTCTCAACATAATCTGACACAACGGCACAGCTATGGGCTGGGGAATTCAAACACTGCCAGTTCCCTGGGGCACAGTTCCTCAAAAATCCTCTTCTCAGTAAGGGGAAGAGCAACTTGCTACAGCCTTGAAACGTATATAATAAATTCCTTTTACAAGACCAGCTTCATCCATGAGTATTTCCTAAGTGAGATCCTGTAACTTGTAACCCAGTTCTTCCAGGAAACTGGATGAGATGGGAGCAATCTTTAGTGAGTAACAAAAAAGGTGCCTTATGCCTTTTAATAATTTTCCTCAGAACAAGTCAAGTATCTAGCTCAAGCTGGCTTTGCTTTCTCTCTCATTATAATTCTTTCCTTAACCTAGTTGATAGTACAACATCATGTTTGGATGAGTCATGATGTTCATGATGTCACACATTCAGGCAGCTTCTTACTCTTGAATGATTTAATTTTGCTCTTGCATCCTGTGCTATCAAAGATGAAAATCTACTTACCTACCACCCTGTAACACCTGGATAAATGCCATTGTAATGATACTAGTTATTACCATTAAACTAAGCAGTCATTTCTCCAGAAATTGAGACTATGTCTTACATTGAACAGTAACCTATTCAACAGAAAATCCTGGTGACTTCATGGGATCGCTTGCAAAATCTAGTACTGCAACAGTGACAGAGCATGCACTTAAGAAGCAGCTGCTTCTGCCTAACGATTTTTGCGCCTGTGAAAACAATTCCAAAGTGTGTAGATAAACTGGTCCAACTTGTCATTTTCCTTTTCTTAAATTTTTTTCTTTACTGCAAAATAACAGTTACTTGAACATGCTTTCCTGCATTCAGCCTCTCCTTGCAGATGTAAAA
This sequence comes from Buceros rhinoceros silvestris, assembly GCF_000710305.1. Lineage (NCBI taxonomy): Eukaryota > Metazoa > Chordata > Aves > Bucerotiformes > Bucerotidae > Buceros > Buceros rhinoceros. Next base: position 29,342 of record NW_010410003.1, on the reverse strand, counting down.
TAATTCCATCATGGCCAAAATGCCAGAGTATCCAGCACTTACCATGCAATGTTAAAATAAATGCCAACAAAAAGGGCAGAGGGTGCTAAACCAGTGAAAGATAAAAATTTTCTAGTAACTCAGATCATCATCCTCATTAATCACATTTTTCTGATAATACCAGACACTTGAGTAGGCATGCAACCCGGAACAGAAATCAGAGCTCAACAGCACTAGCTACACAGGAATATTATTCTAATTCATTCAGTTCTCTTGAGCCAGTTACTCTAAAACCCTGTTCACCATAATTATTTGCAATGTATGACTCCTGAGAAAACAATAAACAGAAGATGACACATATAGCCTCATTCCCCATGGAGCAGAGCATAGTAGAGCCTCATGGTAAATAATGTATTCTTTAGAGAAATCTGGATTCCATGTACACGATAACATATTGAGGACTCCACATTATGGGAAGTTTGACCTTCCTACAGCTTATTAACGTCCATTTATTTTTGGTGGTGCTACTATTAGCATTCCCTGAATTTAAAACATTAAAATAAGCTCCCAAGAGACGTTCTTCCCACCTACATGACATTTTGCCTGGCATTCCTCCTGTTCTCACTCTTCTCACACACCTTACAGCCTATTCTGACTATTGCACCTAAGCCCAGACTGGAACAGAATCAGGAGCCCTGCTTTCCTTCTGCTCCCCCTTGCCCCCATGATGCTCCACTTTCTCTCCAGACTTTTGAGATTGTTGCTATTCAAGCAGTACTTTCAGGGCAGTAGGAAGAAGGCATTTTTTCCTCCACTCCCCAGGAGCAATTAGCTGTTGCCTTATGTTTTTGAACAAATGCAGCTAAAGCAGAGGGTCTATCCTATCCCATAGGAAAAAGGCCCTCACGCTATCCAGAGTTTGTGGTGAATAGATAGGTGAAAGCTCAGATAGTCTGAACTTTTCAAATTCAAAGCCTCGTTGCAGGTGGGTGTTATTGATTTAGGAGAACACTTGAGTTGTGCATAGCTTTAAGTCCTCGTAGACCTACCTTCCCCAGTCAGTGCCTGCAGTCCCAAACCTGGGGTAGATTTGGAGAAGCCTTACCCAGCAGCAACAGAAACTTTGCTGTAATTCCAGCCTCCACTGGGTGCCACTATTGCATAACGCAATGTGTAGATTGCACTGTGTAAATCAACAAATTGGGAGAAACGACTTTCAACTTGGCTTTTCACTCTCATGAAGTTTTCAAACCATGTTCAGCGAGACGTTGCTCATTGCTTGTCCTTAAAATGCCATATTATAATCCTATTAGAGACAGAAATACAAGGAGGATTTAATTCCTTCTAGGATCACTACAGCTAAAAGGCTCAGATTCTTTCCTGATTCTGTACTTGAGTAAGCCTTTTAGCCCCATGAGTGGATCTGTTCCTCCATGCTGACTGATAATCAACTTAGCACCCTATTTTAACCTATCTTTTTTAACCTCTGAAGGGACAATAACCACATGGCTCTGAGCAACCTGATCTAGTTGAAGACGTCCCTGCTCACTGCAGGGAGGTTGGGCTAGATGACCTTTAAAGGTCCCTTGCAACCCAAATCATTCCATGATTCTGTGTCTCTGCCTAAAGCGTAGGCAGAACAGCTTAACTACCACAAGGTTAACATCTTACTGTAAACCAACAGGTGACCTTAACAACACTTAATTAGTGAGTGTTCTTAACCTATGTGCACATCACATGGATGGCAGTAACGCTGAAAATAGATTATCGGCCAACTTTTAATTTAATAGCAATTAAGTATTAATTTTAGGGAATGGATGTAATTTCCATTTGATGGTCAGAGGATATCCACAACTTTCTAGATACCAAGTTTCATTACGATGACTTAACTAGGAATCCAAAAACCCTGAAGTTTGACGTTAATGGATCTGTCCTGGTTTGAGTTATAACAGAACTCATTCTGTTCAGTGATTTTACTGTCTCTTCTAGCTAACTGCACTTTCTGTCATGAACAGCATATTTTTTGCAGACAGTGTCTGATTCTAGAAGCGACAGTACTTGATGTTTACAGTTTCTACCAAGGATTGGCATGCAGAAAGGCTCTTGTTTATACTTGCTCCTAAGAAGACCGTGGTCACTGTAAATCTTGTGAGCCATGTTGGGGGTGGAGTAAGTGAGAGTCCACACCTTGGGGAGGAGCAGACAGGACAGGTGACCCTAAACTGACCAACAAGGTGTTCCATCCCATATACATCATATTTGGTATAAAGCTGAGGGACCTCAAGCATAAATTTCTCTCCTTCAAAGGGCAGTGTCTGAGGAGAACTATGTCCGTTCTGCCTTCGATTCCAATCTGTGCATTCCTGAATCTGGTCTCTATCTGAGGCTGAGTCCAGTCTGGGACTTCCCTAGTGCCTGCCCACAATATCAGTGGTGACAGTGACATGAATGGCATCAGGGGACTGGGTTTGGTATTGGTTTTATATATATTTGTATATATTTAATTTCATTGTTATTATTTTCATTAAAACAGTTTTAGTTTTCTTTTCCAATCCATAAATC
>NW_010410003.1:25770-26739 GCF_000710305.1 Buceros rhinoceros silvestris | reverse complement strand
CTTTCCCTTATTCCCTTTCTGCCCTTTGGAAAGAGGTGTTAATAAAGAACATCTGTCACTCATCTAGTGGCCAGCCCAGGGCTAACCCAAGACAGAATCGCTTTTAAAAATTCTCGCCAGACAATGTATTCACCTTTAGCCTGCCTATTTCACAGCATCCCTGCGCTCGGATTTTCCTTTTCCCAGGCCTCCAACAAATAAAATTTCAGTCTTACCTAATGGAACATTTTGAGACCTTACACTAAACATAAAAAGTTCTTGCAAGCAAAAAGGCTGTTCTAAGGAGATACTTCGTGCTGTCCTTCCATACTGGAATCATTTGTCATATTATTCATTTAACAGACCTGTCATAACCACAGTTGTTTTGAAGACAGGGGAAGCAGTGTCTCAGTGTTTATGAAGTCCACCTTTATTACTTCTGGTCTTTCACTCCTCTCAACACTCTTGTCTAGTAGATAGTGGCATTGATAAGCACAGAAATTTCTATCACCATTCATCTTTGAAAGGATCTTAGTCTTCTTCTAGCAGAAATCAAAAATACTTCCTTGATATTCTGCTAAATTCTGACACAGATTTTCCTGCAAACAGAGGCTTACATGACTTTACATGACTCTGCAACGCCAGTTGTATTACCACAAGAAGTAAAAAAGAACACATAAGCAGTTGTCTGGCAGTACAGGCTCCTCTAGGGCAAAGAAGGTAGAGCAGAAAGACAGAAGAGACTACATGACAAACCAGAAAAAGTAAGAGAAGCAAACAGCACGTAGACTGAATCTTAATTTAACCCAAGGTTTTTTCCACAGCCAGCTAAATCACTGACACCATGCAGCAAAACAGATCGGTGGTGCAAGTCTGGAGGCAGCAGACAAGCCCCATATCCGACATCTGGCCATTCCTGCATCACTGAGAAACTCACAAGAGGCTGCCTGGGGCTAAGGAGAAACAGCAGTATGTGTGTTTACATACGGA
>NW_010410003.1:5305-25613 GCF_000710305.1 Buceros rhinoceros silvestris | reverse complement strand
GTGAGAAGAAAAGAATTATTATGAAAGCTACTCATCTGATAGGTCTTCTGTAAGGCCATGTCTTTCCAGTTTCTTTTCTGCCTCTGTCAGGAACAAGAGGAATATTTGAGGTCCAAAATAGCTCTCTCTCTGCACTCTTTTTAAATGCCTCAATTGATTCCCATTAATCTCTGTCTTCAGTTTAGGAGCTGAGTAAGCTGCTTCTTTCATCTTAAAATTAAATTTGCTTGATAGATTATTATTATTATTATTAGGCAGGGAAAACCCACCTGTCATTTGACGTGTTGGCTTCTGTTCCCTCAGACGTCATTCATGGATCATTTGCTGCCCTGATCATTGTCATCACTTTAAGCAATACTTTAAATCATTACAAAAAAATCATCATCTGGTGATTTCCAAATTATTTTTCATTTATAAAATTCTCTTAACATCCTGACTTTTGGAACATAAATCTAGAGCTATTTGGATTGCTTTAAATAAAATACTTAGTGAAATATAAAATCAATAGATAGCATAAAATAACATAACTGACTGCAAAAACCATGTGTAAATTATATGGGAGCCAAACAAGTGCAGAGTGGTAACCTGGCATCAGCTCAAATTTTCAAAACAAAGTTGGAGGGAATGGCAATCCACAGGCGCTGCTCCGATTTGATCTTGCGTATTGAAGTGTACACCTCAGTAACCTGGCATAGTCTGAGGACTTTTCAGCTTTCAGAATCACACAATCCTCTGGTTGGAAGAGACCTTTAAGATCAAGTTCACCCTGCACTGCCAGGGTCCCTAAACCGTGTCCCTCAGCACCATATCTACAAGTCTTTTAAACACTTCCAGGGGTGGAGACTCCACCACCTCCCTGGGCAGCCTGTTCCAGTGCTTCACAACCCTTCAATGAAACCTTTCTTTTTAAAACAAGAAAAAACCTGAACAATCTCTCTTCTGCACCCAGCTGAAAAAAAAAAATAGAGGTGTATAAAAAGACAAAGCTGAGGGATAGATGAGAAGAAAGATTGTTCCTCCTACAGTGACTGCATCGTATAGGGGAACCACATGCCATAGTACATCTCATTCTGTCAGCTCTCATTCTGTACAAAAACTGCTCTGGAGCCATGAAAAAAAATACAACAGAGCAGTGGCAAGATTTACCCTCAGCATATCGTTGATAAAAGCCAAATACCACTGCAGTGCCTTCTCCTGACCAGGTCTTACTGAAACATGACAAAACCCGAATAAAACAGAGTTGCTTTGACTGTTATGAGATTTTTGCATGTGAACATGTTATCACAGATCCGTGCTTAAGTAATATGCCTCTTTAAACACAGGACAAAGGGAAGCAAAGCCTAAATCTGTGGGTGACATGAAAGGAGTCACACTAAAGGCAAAAAAAATTGTTCCTTGTTGTGTTAGAAGACAGCTCACGCTCTTGTACCAATTTACAGATAGAGTTATCCATCAATTCATAGACCGCCTGCTGCACCTCTATCGAGACGACAGACAAGGTTTATTAAAATGGTCTTGTACCTATTTGATCTGACTCTGAAAGTTTTGCTTTGTTCTACAGCACTGTGTGTTCCACGATCATCAAATGAATATGCTGTGAAATACTGGGGTCTGAAACCTCAGTCATGAACAGACCAACAGATGTACATCTCTGTTGACATTTTTAACATGCAGTGTTTTTCTTGGTTTCAAATGAATTTGCTCATGTGCTTAAGGCTAAGTGCACATGTATATGTTTGCAAAGTCTGAGACGGGCCTGATATCTAAAGGGGATCTACTGATAAACATCAGAATTCGTGTCCTCCAAAGGCAGCTATTCACCAACTTCTTAACTAAGTCTCACATTGTCCTACTTCACTGGTAGGGTGAAGTTTATCTTTAGTGCTACACTTTAGTGCTACACTTGCTGGCTCCTTCCTCCCTGTTCGAGAATCTGTAATATGATTAAAGTGAAGCAAGGTTTGTAAGGAGGGGTGATATCTTTTATTAGAGCAACTGACAGATATCTCCTTAGCCCATGAGGGCTACAAGAACACAACCACTATAACATAAGAAGTCAATTTAACAGAATTGGAATAATGGCAGTGACCTCAGTCAAAGCATCTTGTGTATACCTTTTTCCTACAGAGAACAAAGCAAAGTCCCATAATCCTGTGCTAACATGTCTGTATTTATTCAATTCCACGTCTCTTGGATAAGTCCATAAAAAATACCCAGACCTTGCTTTTCTGTTTGCATGATACTATAATGCAAACAAATTTTAATCTGCTGTGTAACTGTCAGAAGGTTTTCAACAGACTAGAGAATACTGCAGAGATTAGCCACCAATTGGTTTTGGTTTTTTTTTTCTTGATCTGGTTTTTTTTTCCCCAGGAGGTAAAGGTGTTGGTTTGTTTGGTTATTTTAAACATATTTTCATACATGTTTTCAGAAACAGGTCCCTTCCTTGAATTCCAAAGCATTTTGCCCTAGAACTGCAGACTGTCACATCTGAAGATGGTCAGATTCTGGTCAGAAGCCTTCCTACACTTGCCTGGGATTGTGCTGAAAGAAGCTGTATGTGTGTACACAGCTGTGTAATGAGAAGGTAAAACTTGAAACGCCACCTAATATACATGAAGTTAGTAGCTGAGCAAGGGCAGTTCCTGCTCTCCCAGATATGATTTAATGAATCTTGCAGGGGCTTTGACAGAAATGTAATTTGCCAAACCCAGCACATTTTTCACTGCCAATTAATTAAACAGCCCTACTGCGAAGAAGTGTCCAGTAAATTAAAGAGCCGCAAGCCTAAAACTTTGCATTATCTAATTGCACCACAAACTCAGCTACTGAACTAGATTTGCCCCGTTATCAGAAAGGGTATGTGAAAAGCAGCTTTTGAAAATGTTCCCCACATTATTCCTTAAGGTTGGCTTACATTTCTGCCTCACTGTAGCTCATCATTCTCCTCTGACCTATACAATTACCCAGTGACAACGACGAGACACAGTCCACAGCTCTGGCTACCAATGACACCAAGTTTCAGTGTGCTCTGTGCTGCATGTCAAAAGTTGCCTGAATTAGTCTTTAAGAGGTTATCCTCCTCTCAAAATTCAGAACAACAGAAATTTCTTTATCCCTTCCTGCTTACTGTTCATAACTTCACGTGTGATTTTCAAAGTCTGGCTGCAAACGACCATGGAAGATGAGCCAAAACAATGCTCATGTATGAAAAGAAAAAAAAAATAAGTGCTTTAGGCAAACCAGAAGAGTCAGCTCTCCAGCCAAAGGGTTGTAAAAGGAACACATCACTTGTACTCTTTCCAGCTAAATCATCTCTCATGCTTTTTGCACACAGGCCAGTGTTCTGTGGTTTTAAGCATGCAGAGAGAAAGTTTGCAGTCTCTTCCCAACCATGAAGCTTCATGGTTTTTCTTGTAAACAAGCACTACTTTGGGGAAAAAACAAGAATGATATTCCCTTTCATAAAGCAGAGTTGAGAATGTGTTTGTGAACAGGACCCGTGAAAAACTCAGAAAGGATTATAACTTTGCATGTTACCTGCTTTTATGGGAAAGAAACAAAAGGGCCCCTTAACAACTTATTTTCTAATGACTTCTAAGAGTCCTGCATTTTGCTGTCAATACCCAGCCTTGCCCTGTCTCAACTCAGGAGACAGAATAATGGGAAATTTGACTTTCCATGAATTAAAACTTAGTGCTTCCACCGTGAATCTGAGTCACTTGTTAAAAAGAAGATTTTATTAATGAAAGTCACAACTGTTGTCACCAGTGTCTCTGGAATATCTTCTTTTAATGAGTTGATTCCAGGTGTCTTGCTTCCTGAAGTAGTGTAAATAGTGTAAGTAAACGTACACTGAACAGTGGTAATATTTAGGCAGCTGCTTGAATGACTTTGTATAAATCATTATGGTTTTGTGGCAATTGAGCCTTGATCTACGTCCCAGCTGAATTGCACTCTTTTAATGTAATAATGTTTCGTATGCATGGTAAAAAAACCCCACCCATTACATCGTGCTGTTTGATATTAATTTCTGAACTAACTTTGTAGTTCTTTCATTGCAGCAGTAAGTTTGCCTCAGTGAAAATCACACAATTGGGCTTCAGCACATGGCAAAAATTGGAAAGCCATGCATTCTAGCACCAGTCGACAAGCATTGTATGTGCAGATCTGATGCAGAGAAACTGCCACAGTCTTTAGACTTTAATGGGGCTGCATGTCAGCATATGTATAGGGGACGCTTTGTTCAGAGAGTTCTGTAAAACAAGGAACTAATTCAGCCTCAGGAAGGGAAAGGGCTATAGACAATGTGCTAAAGATGTATGATTGTGTTCAAATACTAACCCCTTTTCCCTGCAAGGCTGCTTTATGCTGAAGACCGTACCTGTTAGATTTTATGTGGGTCTTGACAATGAAAATGGTATTTGAAATACAGTTGTTTCCAATGTAATTTGCAGGATGTACTATATCAGATAATAACGATCGCAATGTTGTGTTTTGTTTGGGTTTTTTTAACCTTAAGTTTCATTAAATGCACGCAATAACCTGTCCCAGCTCTGTGCCTTCAACACTCCTTCCTACATGGCAACAATTGAGGTGAGGTATTTTCAAAGCACACTCATAAAGTTCCGGTATTCTTCCCTCTAGAACCCTCAACAAACATCTACAACGAGAACAAATCTCCTACTACATCATTGTATTTCTGTCCTAAACCTCGGGGCTGGACATGTGGACACACCTGCATGTCCAGCACTAACATTGTTCTTCAGTTTCCAGTCATGCTCACACCTTGCCCAAACTCCTTTCAGTTCTTCTGGGTTTAGCGATTTTAGCTATTTCTGTGTTACCTATCACCTCTATTATATGTTGTCTATGCATAAACTCTAGAGCAAGATTAACCATCCTTTCTGAAGCAGTGAGCTTTCTCCTAAAAACTCTGCATGATCAAATGCCACGACACTCAGATGACAGAGCACTTTTGGGTACAGGAACAGGCAGCTACAGGGATAATGAAGAGGAGGAAAATTCTGATTGCTTTTCCAGGGTCTCTCCACTCCTCTCTGAAGTGGAACTGGTCAGGCAGCTGAGACCAAAGAACGATCTCAAACTACTGGTGTCACAGTGGATTATGAAGTTAAGGTGTACCAAACAAGCAGGCATCCATAAGCAGGCTGAAGCACCAGAATTACCACTTGTGGAGCACAGATTGCACAGAGCAACATTTATTTACGCACAGTCCTTAATCACAAAATGAGACTATTTCTTCACTCTCTTTCCACTCTCTTTCCACTCTAATTACCTGACTAATTTGTTACTGTTGAGTTCCTGGAGCTCTGTAGTTCAACGTACAATAAAGTAACAGCTCCTTTTCAAAAGGTACTAAAAAGTACTTGCAAGTGAAATAACAACTATTCTAAAATTGGTGTTTTAACCAACTGATTTTGCATTATTGCACATAGAGCAAATTAGATTCACCTAAAAGAGTAAGAGCCAGTAATTGCAATGACTACTTGGTCACTGTAACTATAGTGAAGACCAGCTTGATAATGAAAAAGTAATAACGGCTTTTTTCACGTGTGTTGCTAAGAGGGTAGTGCAGATATGTATTTAAAGATGTGTGACTAGAAAGAGCAAGAATTATTTAAGAAAACGAGGAAAATATTTTTGATTAAAATGGGCAATTTTCTAGATCTTTAGAACTGAGCACTCAATTATTATTTTCCTTCATTAACAAATGAGGACAGTATTTCCACACTGCAATCCAAAAACTCACTCAAGACAAATGGTTTAAACACAGAATAACATCTTTCACATTATATTTGCATTATTTATTAAAAAAGCCTAATATTCAGGTATCTTAAAATCCGAGAAAAAGGTTAAAATACTCTCTACTTGGATCGCCTCCTGTGAACTACCGACTTCCTTGCTTACTTTCTAAATAACCATCCACATTAACACAGATGTTCTTGTTACCTTCTTGTGTCCCTACTGAATTGGCAAGATTGAAGAGCACTGGATAAATAAACAACATTTCTAATGTCTTTAGTAATTAAGCTCTCCAATTACTGTAGAAAGCATATGCCTCTCTTTTAGTTCAGCTTCCAGGTAAGTGTTCCATTAGAAATGATAGCTCTTGCTGCTTTCTTTTAAGTTGTCTTTTAAACACCTTAATAGCTGAAATCTAATTGAAAAAAGGGGGCTTGAGTGGGGTGAGGGTGGGGTGGGTGTTTGTGTTGTCTGCCTGAATTGTCTGGAGGCCAAGTCATCTTTTTTGATTGAAGTTTCTGCCATTAGAAATCAAATTCAAATTGCACTGATGTTTTAACGCACTAGGTGGCATAATGATATTCACATTAGAACAAATTAAATGATTCCACCACCCAGGTACTTAGTTGGATAATAGAAGCCACCCTTTGCCAGACAAAGAGTCCTATGGTAATTTCTGTAATGAGAAGAATGCTAATATTCTTAACCCTCTTTTTTGTTCTTTGCAAGAGTACTTCAAAATTTGGAAGAAAAAAAAATCATTCCTATTTAAAGAATACAATATAATAAACAGGAGTACTGTTAACACAAAAATACTGGTCATCTGATCCATGCACTTTCCATTGATTCCATTTGGTCAGGATATCTTGTTGTTTCTGAATAGGTGTGAAGAAGGAGAGTACAAAGAGTAGATAAATTTTCTTGTTTACTATCCTTCTTCAGCTCTGTGAACTGGCAAACCTGGGCTGTGACAAGCTAATAAATGATATACCAATGACATAGCCTTGTACTAGCCTGTGTTATTGAACCTTCATTAACACCTGGCTGGACATAAACCTCCTTGCAGAGAAAATTTCTTTGTGTCTTTCGATATATGAAATGTTCCTTCAGCCCCACCAGAAACCTGGGCATGTACTGGATGCACATAACATACGGATCCTCAGCAATACAACTTTAGGCAAAGAAGTTGACAAAGTGATAACCAAATACTCCTGTCATAAACCTGTCTGTTCGGTCAGGTGACTAGGATTAATGTCCAGCCCTTTGCGTTACAGACTTGGGTTTTGCCAAGATGTGACTTGAGAATTGAAGTCTCAGGTGAAAAATGAACTACTGAAAGCAGTGGTAGGGATTTCAGTTAAAAAAAAAAAATCTTTTAATCTCTACTCCAATCCTGACTGTGACAAAGTTTACCCCAAGCAATTTTACTTGTGACCAACACTAAAGTAGATCAAAAGACATAAGAGCTTGAGAGTTACCACTTTTTCTAGGACTCCTGGTTTGTCAGCTTTGATGTGGGCCACATTAAATGCATGTTGACATTGCCAGGAATTGGACCAGGTGAGTTGAATCAATCTTTTCCATTTCTAACCCTATTAATTCTACTATTATAGTGGACATAATGAAAGATCCTTTTAGACTGATTCTGGTGTCAGTCTGAACCAGCATTATGTCAAAAAAAATTTAAGTAATCTTCATTTACTGTAAGCTCAGAGACTTGCTTTTCACTGCAGATGTTCTGCCACAGTTTGCTTGAATCCTGGGCAGTAAATTACAACGTATGTCAATGTAAAGTGGCAGTAAAATCATTTATCATTAAGTTGAAGAGGCCATTATTCAGCTGTGGAAGATGACTGTTTTATGAAATACAAAGGATGAGATCATGATTTAGAGACCAGAAGTGTTCATTTTCCAAAACACAGCAGTATGTAGTGAAAGTGGGAAAGGATAATGTTTAGATGTTTGTCATCCCAGTCAAAATTGGCTTTTATGAGACCTGCTGCTGATTATCAGGCACATTTTTCTATTGGCTAGCTGCTCGATATGTCCCAGTTCTTCCTGTACAATTACAACTCTCACAAGTTACTGCAGTACCACAAGCAGGTGCCTGTGTGTAGTGTAGTAGGTGAGCAGTACCACCTGTGTGTCAGGAAAGGTTTTAGAAGTATAAAGCTTTCTGTATTTAAGGGTTATTTGAAATATTGGGGTTTCTAAACAAACATTTCAGAAGGTCCAGAAATGATGATTTTCCTAGTTTCTTGACATAGTCACTAACGTGTTTACCTGTTTTACGAAAATTATCCCCACTTAGCTTATTTTTGCAAGCAACTGATTAGGGTAATGTTATTGCTGAGACTAATTTTTTAAAGACTGAAGATGTGTTCAGTACAGAAAAAGTGAGCCTAGTATGGAGCGCAGTATCAAACACCACCAGGTTATCAATCCCTAGAACAGATTAAAGACAGGACTTCTCTGGTTTATGATGCAGTAAGTAAAGAACACTACTAAGCGCCTACCTTTTCCAGCTGGTGCATCCCTTCCTCTACGCAGCAAATGGATGCCAGTGTTCTCAGTGTCTGGGGATAAAGGCACCTGAAACAATCCTGGCGACAGATCTTAAAGAGAGCAACTACACCTCCTTCCTGCAGGAGAAAAGCAAAAATCAGAAAAGCAGCACCAAATGTTTTCCTAGTATTTAACTAAGATTTGGATAGGAGGCAGGATCCTTTAGTAATTTATCCAAATTAACTATCGTCACAACACCAACAAAGAGGATGTTAAGCTCACACAGAGAACTCAAGTTGATTAATGCTTATACACTAAGCGATGAAAAAGTAATATAGCCTCGGTGGGAGGTGTGCTTAAGCGATTGACTTTTACCAATTACAAGCACAATTTAAATTAAACTTGACACTCGTGAAAATTACAAAGAATTATCAATAGGCAGCAATTAGAGTGACATTTAAGGGATAGTTCAACCATATGCTATTAGTTTAATACAGATTTTTATTAGCATATATTTATCATTCCTCTACATTTCTGAGCTCCATACAATATTTACTTAATGCTAAAATATGAAAGAGGAGGTCATATGGTTGAAAATCTACTGAAAATAAGGTGGAGATAGCTATCCAGTTCTATACAGATATGATCCATATCTTCAGCCTCTAATAAATAAAATTTACATTCCTACACTTTTCTCTCTGAATATGTCAATAATGAAAAAGATTTGAGTATATATACACATCACTACAATAGCAATCCTTAATCATTTCCAGCACAGCTTGTAAACATATCTTAGCAAAGATCACATAATAAACGGAAAGATAGAAATAAACACAGACAGTAAACGCACTTCATGTGGTGGGGGCTTTTTCTGGATTGTCCATTTAAAATGTTATGCCATCAGGTAGACTACAAATGCTTATATTATGTAAGAGCAGATATATAATGAAGAGGAAAGCATTTAAAGTATTAATGACAGATGAAAGATCTAAGACTAAAATATTCAGATTACAGTAGTAAATTAAGAATAGTTGAAATTGTGGACCAAGTGTAATCTGTACTCTTCTTTTTAAGCCTGTTTCTGTAGCCTCTGTATAAGAATATTTTTCAGATTCACAGAAATAATCTTTTTCTCCTTAGCCATTTGTGTATTTGAAAGCTCAGCAGGTTGCACTTACATAAAACCCCCAGACTACTAGTCACTTATTTTCCGAATTCTACATTTTTGTACAAGTACAGCTGGAATACAGCAGAGAATAATAGAGCAGGCAAAGTTATCTGTTCAGTCTAACAAAAATGTACACCAGCTTATAACACAAACCTCCTACCTTGAAAATATATTGAGGTGTTAATTTTATCTAATTCTAATGTTCTTATGTCTTTGCACAAGCATATGTAATTTCTGAGAGACCAGTGAAAACATTATGATTACTGAGGTCTGCTAAGAGTAAAATTTATTTCTGGAATTGTAAGAAGCGCACATGTATCTGTAGGAGTTATTTTATATCTGTTACTGTTATATATAGCTTACTATAGAAAGACATTTCTGAGCCTTTCAAATAAAAAGGAGACTATACGCTAATGAAAAATGTTTCAGTCATATTTATCCTTCCACAAAAGAATACCGATATTTCACCCAAGCAGTAAAAAATATGAAAACATGAAAAAATATGGAAGAGAACCTATTTCAGTGTTGCCCCCAAATGTAAGGTAACTTCTTATTTATTATCAGTTTGAAAGCGCCCACAGTTCAGTGGGATCAGAGGTGATTTGATCCTCTGCTGTAGACATAGCAAGCAGAAGTTTGTGGACAACACCAGTAAAGCTCAAGCGACGTTGGTGCCTTTGCTTCAAGCTTTCTGTATGACAAATGGGTGCCCTGGTTTTGCCTCTGATGGACAGGAAGTGCTTTATCACTGCATTTCTCAGAAGGAGATCTAAGCTGTTTCTTCTGTGCTTTGTGCGCCATTGCCAAGCTGTAAAATATTGATCACGAGCAATGAACCTAGAAAGCATACAGAAATATGGAACAGGTAGAAAGTATTGAGCCTGACTCTATGGCTTGTCAAAAACACTCCCCTCACTGGGATCTCAGCATTAGACAGGATTTATTTACCGTTTTCAAGATCTGTTCCCCGTATATTTTGCAATGATGATGAAACTATTCCATGTGACAGGGATAACATAAATTAGTCAAATGGGTAAACAGTACCATTCAGACTGAGCTTTGCGTGCCTTAGATATTAACTTGGACCTTTCCAAAAGCTCCTGATAGATATATCTAAGCATGCTTTCATTTATCCTTTGCAGACTTTTTAGCGTTTCTAGGTTTTGACCAAATAACGTGAAATGCTGCTCTTGTAATTCAAATTTTACCTGGGCCAGGCTTCACATACTCTGTGAAGCAGTCCCTGAAAGTGAGGAGAAATTGCTTAACTGCTTGATGACCTACTTCTCTCCTGTATTGAATTAACAGGAACACAATTTTGTGGAGACATCCCTGAGATGCTGTTTAGAAGGGCTAGCAGTAGGTAACAAAATCACCTGAAACACAGTCACAAAATGTATGTAAAGGTGGACAGGAATATAAAAAGCCCCACAGTGCATAGTGAGCATATAGTGAATAAAGAGGGGAGAAAAAAGCCATCCAGCTCTAAGGAGTAATATTTTGCAGCTTCAGCCTGCAATGACTCAAAGCGCAGTGAATTCTCATCAAGCCTTTTCTTATGATGGAGAACCATATTTATAATTAGCTTGAAAGATGATCTCCAAAGAAATCTTTATAGTAAATACCGGCTAGAAAAAGAAAGTGACGTATGAAGGTAAGGCAAGTAAGTATTAGAAGCTTCTCAGAGCGAGTTATCTGCTGCACATCTGTATGGAAGTCAGTCAGGCAGTCTGCAAAGAAGGGTGTGATAAGCAGCTATGGCTGTGTCCAGTTTTGCCTCCCGCTCTCGGTTTCAGGAGACTACTATTATAGCATCCAGTTCAATACAGTTGGTATTAGACTTCATCAGTGAAATGGATTAATTTACAAAGACTTTTTTTATCACTCTATGTCCCAGCATTTATTTACTGTAACTATGGAACTTATTTTTACTGGTTCTTCTGATTGTTGTGAAGCCAAATCAATTTAGAACCAGTTCACTTTAAGTAATGATCATTTTTGACAGTTGCTCAAGTCCACTCAAAGTTTAAAATTACTGGTTTTTAGGGTCTCCTCATCCTTTCGGAACATGAAGATGGAATTTAACAACCAAGACTAATTTATAAATTTTTAATATGAAGGATTCCAGGATCAAAATCTAATAGATATATTGTAAGAAGAAATACTTTTGTGAATACATCTCTGCAATGCAGCCCCAGACAATGATATAGCAAGTTAGTTGCATTGTTTGGTGATTAAGTATGCGTCATAAGACTAGACAGAGGAGTATTTTAGCAACATTTGGTTCCAAAGGTAGGAAACTGACTGCAGACAGAAACCTGACTAAAGCTTTTCCCTGATAGCTGCAACAAGTATTTGACTTAGCACTTCCTTTCCTCATTTTTTCTTTTTTTGTTTTTAAAATTACCTAGACTTGTGGAATTTCCATTTTGCTACCACTAGTGTAGTTGCTTGTAGACAAAGACTACATATTATGGTTCAAAACTCACAGCTCAGTGTTAGTTCTAGTGGTAGTTCAGAACTCAGGGATTTTTATCATCATTTTTATTAATTAGGCTTTCTCCCTTCATTTCTCACCTTGCCCTTGCTACTACTCACTGGTGTTAAGAGATCTTAGTCTTTATACCTCTGACAGCTAGCGAGAATGACGAGCTGGCTGCCCCGGTGAGTCAGCAACATGACTCTTTCACAGCAGATTACAGAATTACATGCTAAAATAAAAAGTTGAAGAATGCCTCCCGGTGGAATAAAATTATAGGTGACACTTCAGCATAGGGGTTAGCATTTCAAAGCCCTTAAAAATTTTGATAAAATACTGCAGGAGGAAGAGAGGGAGAGAGGAGAGAGAAGGCTGAAAACCTTACCAAAATGTAAAGTGAGAAACCAGTTTCTATAATACTGTAGCTTTACAATATTATCATGGTTCTTTGTTTGCATGTCCAAGATTTTGGTGTGCTTTAGTTGTAATTTATAGCTTGAGATTGAAAAAAAATAACAGCAGTGTCCCACAAGATCACACCTTGTCATGGAGAGTAAAACTTCAAGATTACACAAACAAATTTGTTGAGTTTTGCTTTCATTATAAACAAATATTCTACTTCTCTGGCTAGTTTTTACCAAAGATAATATGACAGCTCTCAAGGGAACTTCTTTCTCTGTGGGACGTGTTGAGGTCTTGGCAAAACCTGAATCCGTTCTCATCCTCTTAATAAGTGGGCGCAGTTCCAGATTTCCCCCCAAAATTACTCTGCACATTCACTGCCATAGCTAACTACTCAAATGACTGAATTCAAAATTCTTGTCTGTTACGATTCCTCTGCCACTGTGCTCACTGACGCAGATAACTGAGGCAACACTGAGGGTGAAGGATGATGGTGAGTCAGGACAAACGGTGCACAGAGGAAACCGATGCTCAAGACAACCACCACTGTCACTTCACAGCCAGATGCCACTTGGGGTTCTTTGCATAAGGGCATGCATTTCCTCACTTGTAAAGTTGTGACATATCCTGGTTTTAGCAATAAATTAGTTTAGTGATTTATGGAAGGTCAGACTTCACTTCTGCTAAATTAAACTGTTACGGAATTCATGCAATAATAAAAAGTGTAAGACCCATTTTCCTCTATTTGTTATTTCTGCACTTCCTCAATACTCAACATTTTAACATTGTGTTTGGATTCCACTGAGTGGAGCTCAAATACCAATTTAGAAAAAATTAAACCTCTCATACTGTTGCCTGGGTCCACAGCATGTTTCTGAGTCTACCTCATTTGCAGCCTTCAGAAAAGAGCAGTAGCTTTTATAGTGCAAACATCCTTTTAAAGGCAGAAGTGAAATTAATTAGATGCTGTTGTTTAACCTCATTTCTGAGCAGGACAAGGGATTGGCACACCACTCCATAAGCAGCAGCTTAGGAAAGGAGGTTTTCTTCTTTCTATATACACTACAGCTGTGATTATCCTACCCTCAACTTCACACAATGCTCTGCCATTCTCATTTTTAAGACCCAAGTGTCCTCAGAGGTGCAAGCTCTGCAGGGATTGCCAGCATCATTAATTCTGGCAGAATGATTTGTTTATACCAAAAGTCAGCATCAACTAGTCAGCAAACAAGAACATACACTGCCAGAAGAAACTCTAATGATGTTCCTCTGTAAAATGAAAATAATGGATGCAAAGTATTTCTAAAATTACATTTATAATAGTATCTCTAACCTCTTTTGTACACACAGCTGAAGAGGTCTTGCCGTTTCTTTGTGCCGTAAGCCATATGCATGGCCAATTGTAAAGCTTCTCTCTATTCACATGGTTGGTACTTAAAAAGTACTGCCAGGAGAAACACCTCAGCCCAGGATGCTGAAGGGAGTGGTAATACCTCGGGTGGCACAAGAACAGCTGTAGTTGTATCAATGGCCAGAAGCCTGTTGGAATTTACCATCCTATTACAGTTGCTTACACAGACATTAAGCTTTATTAAATTAAAGATTTAGGGGGTTGGGGCCTTTATTTCCTTTTTAATCTAATAGGATATTTGTGGTAATAAACTCTGCAGAATAAGACTTGCAAAAGCAGCTGGGGGAGTGGGGCAGAATCCTTTCTCAGAGTAAAATTTTGTGGTCCTTTAACCTAGATTATTTGTCTTCTGAAACAGAGAATTTAGTTTTGCACTGTACATTTCAAAACCACCAGTGTGAAAAGTAAAATAGCTCACTTGTATCGTATTACTAGTTTACTTTGGATTAATCTACATATCCCCTTACCTTAGCTATGATACGGCACAGATGGGCACCTTCCTGGGTAAGGCTGAATAAACTACTAATCGCCGACTCAGTGATGCACATACTATCCGACAATTCTATTTGTCTTAGCAGGTTCTGTGTGACATAAGATAATAAACATTATTTACTTGCAATGAAAAACATTAGTCTTATATTTAAAGACAAGATAGAGTAGAAAGTCTAGTTCATTTAATCCGTATCATCTGACTTCTCACCCAGAGAAAGGAAAAAAAAACATTGGCAGGAGTCAGACTGTTAACTCTATAACATATTTCTCATTGCATTTTAATAGAAGTAACCAAGAATATTGATATTTTAAAATAAATATGAATAGACTAAGAAAACAGGTATGTGTGTGAAGAACTCTTCAGCTATTTAGTGAATTATTATTGAGTTTGATCTGGGATTGGACTAAAATTTTCAGAAGGCAACTAGTTGTCTTAGTGTAGAAGCTAGATCACAAGGTGATAGAAGATTTCCCCCTTGTTTATAAGGAATATTGCTACACCCTTTCTAAGGCTACTTCCTAAGGCTCTGGGTTCCTTGCTATTCTCAGTCTACACAGAAAACGGTCATTGACCAACGACCGATTTGATGAATACCATGCATTAATTTTGGTGTAGCACCATAGTGAATGCTATTTAACTATTTCCTCTTACTAACCCTCTCATTTCTTCTTTTTCTGCAGAGACAACACTAAATTTCAGCATAACATCACCTCTAAAATACGGAAAAATTAATTGAGCATAATTACATTTGGGGTTTTGTATTTGAGGAAGATTAGAGGTGCAAAGGGATTTCTAATGACATGTCAAGAAAGAAACCAGTGTAAGTCAGGATAGATTGGTTAGACTTGTAAGTTACTATTATTTCAAAAATGGTCTAACAGAAAAATTTAATGCATTTGTAGTCTCAGCCTAATTACTCAGTGTATTTATCTACATTTAATCACCACTGGAAACTATACATTGTGCCTGCAATGACACAGCACTGTTTCTGGAACATTACACTCACACAGGTATAACCTGCGTATGACACTGTATTTTTTCACTGCTTTCTAGACATGCACTGCTAAAATGTGTGTTGTAATAATATACTTACTATATGTACATCTTGTAAAAGGTATAGCCTTTAATGAGAATGATTCAAAGCAAGAGAGTAACATGGCAAGCCACAAGATCATTTTGTTTGGCTTTTGAGGTTATTGGAGAATTTGAGAATACAGACATCTAAATCTCTTTGCAAGATATTTGAATTACTGATAAGTGTTGAAAATAGAGAGCTGTAATTCTATTCTTCCTCTTAATGGATGCTTCTTCCTCAAGATTCAACAATTTTGAAAGATTTTAATTTTTTTAACCTATAAACTAACCTGTGCCTCATGTGTTAAAACCAGCTCTATCAACTGGCCAAAATACTGAGCAACGGCAGCGAGTGCTTCATTAATACAAGATTTCATGGACTTCAGTATCTGTTCATCTTCAGTTTGTATGCACCTGAAAAAGAAGAGAAAGGAAAGGGGTGAAGGAATAAAGATGCAACAGACAACTATTGTTTTATCAAACTGATTGACACAAGTGAGCTCTGTGTTAGCAACAAGGATATAATGAGCATTAACTGTTCAGGAGGACACTGTCTTTGTGCCATCATATCATACCAGACTTTAATCAAAGCTTTGTCTGCACACAGTCAGAATACCAATGGACAGCAGTGGACACCAACAAATAATTCAGGGGTCACAATTTACCTCACAGACTGCAGGCCAAATTTTGCTGGAGATGCTTTATATGTGTTTATAGCAGTGTAACTCTGCTATTCCCCACTTATGCCAAAAGTTAGTCACTCTAGGATGCCTGCATTTCAACTGCAGCTGCATATATCCATCCATCTTTTGTGACCAAAGAAGTGCTTTCAATAATTTTAATTCCTTTACCTTCTTTGCCATAGTTTTATGATAGCAGGATGAGGATGTGTGTCCAGGTGAGTAAAGTTCATTTAAATTTAAACAGCATACTGCCTCAACAGCCTTCGGTGTAGAAAGATTACACACAGCAGCTTTACAGAGTTAGTGTAACTATCCTGTAACCAGTGATATTTGATTGAAACTGAAGAAATTATGTAAAGATGGAAACCTTTACACAATTTAGATGAAATAACTAATATTTCCTCACAGAAATGCATTCATTTGAATTGTCAAAACGTATTCCACCCAGGCAGGCCACTGTGACAGAAGAGATAGGTTGGTTGATCAGTGTCTTCACCTACACAGTAGGTCCCCTTTTCAGCTTTCCCTGTCTTTCACCCACCTATATCAACTTTTTGTCAAAAAGGCAAGGAGGGAGAGGGCTGATTTGGGGCAGACACTATGAGATCAGGGCTCTCATTAAATCAGTGTGTCTCACAGTAGACTATAAAAGTAAAGTATGAGCTGTGTGGGTCTGGCAAAAAGCAATAGTGCTCAAGAAATGGTCCTTCCTGATAATTAGATGGTGTCGTTTTCCCTGATGAGTCTCCGAGCAGAATGACTTGCACAGTGTTTAAATCGAAAAAGACTGATTGAACTGTGCTGGAGGAAACAGGGTAACTTATGTTGGGCAGTGGAAGTATCATGAGAAGAATTATAAAGAGATTCTTATTTTGTAGTCTCAGCATTCTGGGACTCACAGAGCTGAGAAAACCTACAACTGTAATGTAAAGGCATGTGTTTATTTCAGTTTTATTTACTAATATATGGATAAGCACACACAGGAACGTGTAGCACAACAGTCTCGCAATGTATGTTTCCATACCAGCTGAAATTTTGGCTCCACAGAACTTGAAGGGAACTTTGTCACTAATACTGTTACAGCTAGACTTTCTCACTTGATACCTAAAAGCCCTGAAAAATCCACTTGCATGCAGCTTTGTGTCTGTGCCAGGCTCTTTGTGCAACAGCAGGTCCCAGCTTCCATTAGGATGCGTTTAGATAAAAGAACTCACGACACCCTCCAGAAGCTCACATTTAGAAAGCCTTTCAGAACTGCAGGGGCCTGGTACAAACGTTTGAGAGTGTTAGTGGATTTGTACTTCCAGTTAGAAATTCCACAACATAAATAAACCAGCAAAATTAACATTTTCACTAGAAAATTTAAATTACCTTTCTGTGAGTGCTGTAAATTCTGAACACTTGTCTATTAAAAGTTTTTCAAACTGCAGTGAGAGAAAGAGAAAGTGGTTTTAAATCAATATCCATACAGACATTGCATTTCAAAAACAAATAATGCTTGTTTAGGATAATTAGTGAAAACCCTCCAGAAACACAGTATTTTGTATGGACACCCTTTTTCTGAATAAAATGAGTAGAGATAAAACTCTAGTTTTATCAGGTGGGAGTGCTGATCTGCTTGAGGGTAGGGAGGCTCTACAGAGGGATCTGGACAGGCTGGGTCAATGGGCCAAGGCCAGTTCTATGAATTTCAGCAAGGCTATTTGGGTCTTGCATTTGGGTCACAACAACCTCCTACAATGCCACAGGCTGGGAGAAGAGTGGCTGTAAAGCTGCCTGGCAGGGAAGGACCTGGGAGTATTGCTTGATAGCCAGATGAATACGAGCTAGCAGTGTGCCAAGGTGGCCTAGAAGGCCAACACCATTCTGACTTGTATCAGCAGCAGTATGGCCAGCAGGACCAGCGAAGTCATTGTCCCCCTGTACCCAGCACTGGAGAGACTGCACCTTGAATACTGTCTCCAGTCCTGGGCCCCTCACTACAAGAAGAATACTGAGGTGCTGGAGCGTGTTCAGAGAAGGGTGACAAATCTGGTGGAGAGTCTAGAGCACAAGTCCTATGAGGAGCGACTGAGGGAACTGGGATTGTTTAGCCTGGCAAAAAGGAGGCTGAGAGGAGACCTTATCGCTCTCAACCTGAAAGGAGGCTGTAGCAAAGTGGAGGTTGGTCTCATCTCCCAAGTAACAAGTGACAGGACAAGAGGAAATGGCCTCAGGTTGTGCCAGAAGAGGTTTAGGTTGGACATTAGGAAAAATTTATTCACTGAAAGGGTTGTTAAGACCTGGAACAGGCTGCCCAGGGAAGAGGTAGATTCACCATTCCTGAGGGTATTTAAAAGACATGTAGAAGTGGTGTTGAGGGACATGGTTTAGTGGTGGACCTGGCAGTACTGGGTTAACAGTTGGACCTGATGATCTTCAAGGTCTCTTCCAACCTAAACGATTCTACAAAACTGGCATTAACAATAAAGTAGGACTTTCTACATTGTAAATGCAAAGGAACTCACAGATGGAGTACCTAGTTACTTTAGTCCAGTAGTCCTGAAAACCAAAACTTTTTTCAGCATGATTTGCAACATTATTAGCATTCAGAATCAGACCTATGATAAAATAGGATCCAAAATGAGTCAAGAATATTTCTGTCACGGAACAGGAATAAGAAAGTCTTACATAAGGGACCAGTGTCAGTATGTAAGGATGTCTTACAGATTGTTTACAGTAAGTTTTAGTTATAACAATAAAAAATGTAAACAAGGCAACATGACATCATGTAAAGGATCCTACCTGGTGCATTTCTTCTGAAGAATTCCTGTTGGACATACTGTATTCGTTTATCATTGAACGTACATGGCAGTTGACTCTTACTGTCATGCTGTGGACTCTCTGCCATCTGTTCTTCTCCAGCTTTTGAGCAATCCTGGTCAACTCTGTGCTTATGATCCAAGCCCTTTTCAATAGCAGCTGTAAGTTATCACATGCACTATATTGTGAGGAAAGAATAAGTTCATTTTGTTCATCTTTCTCAATGCTGATTGGCTTGGATTGGAGAATACACATACATTCGCAGTCTGTCATCAACTTCAAATCTTCCATCCATCGCTGAACGGAGTCTACCTGAATTAAGTGCATGCTAAAAGGCAGAAAAAAAAGAGAAGGAAGAATGAGGTAAATCAAAACAAACTTAGAATAACCACCAGCAATACCATAGAGTTGCATGCACCTACCACATTGCAATTGATTGAAAAAAGGCAGCTAGTTGAACAATTCCCTTGTAGCAACACAGCGATCTGCTTAGCTTTTGATTCCATACACAAGTTTTGCTTTTCTAATCACTTTTACATGACGTACCCTGTTATATTATTATTTGTGAAAAATCAGTAAAGATTAATGATAAGTAAATGGGAGAAATGTAGACTACACTACACGTGTCTTGTACACTCAGTTTAATGGAATGAAGGAACAAAGCTATGTCTTGTTTACGGGACTGTACTGTCAGCTTTTCCTAGATGCTTTGCCTATCAGGCACTTCACAGAAAAAGTTTTACCTTACATCTCTCCAAAGCCCTTCCACCTGCACTGACACGGGCAAATCAAGACAGCAATATCTGTTGTTGGCATTATCTGTTTCTGTCATGTCAAAATCCTTTAAATCTCAGATGGATGCTACTTCCTCACCAGTCCTTCACCTTCCCCCTTATTTCTCACTGCTCTCTGTACAGTTTTCACATCTGACTACCAAAGCACATTTTTGCACCTCATCAAATACAGTATGAACCAGCAAGGCTGAAAGAAACTCCTCGATGAGTATAACCTGACACAAGTGCAACAGGCCTACATTTTGCATCCTTGCACCCTCCAGCTAGTAAACTCTGGTAAAACCAGAGACAGTAGCTGTACTGAGCTGTTCTGAGCTTACCCTTGTGAGAGATCCCAAGTTGCCCAGAGCCTTGAAGTGGAGTTGCCTAGATTTGTTTCGTATAGTGAGGTGCCCAGATCCTAATAAAACCCCCCTAATCCTCACCCCAATCACATACACGTACATAGACAGGTTTTATTAGATGTGTCTAGGATTATTAATGTTGTATCTAACAGTATACAGAGACCAGGTATAAGGCCCTCAGTCAGACAGAGCAAAGTTGCACAGTTCCATTCATCCTTACCCACTTTGTCGTTGCAGACAGGCTATGATTCCTGTTTTTCTTTCATTTAGCTCAGGGAATTCCTTAGTGTAAGCATCCTGATCCCTTTGACTCCCTCGAAATCTGCTTGCTGTCTGCACAAAACACAGGCTCCCAACTTTGTATTTTGATCTCACCTACCACAACTC
>NW_010410003.1:4025-5193 GCF_000710305.1 Buceros rhinoceros silvestris | reverse complement strand
AAGGAACATCGCCTCTGCCTAGGGGTCTCATCTGACCCTTGCTTCCAAACCAAGGACAGAACAGACACTGTCGATCTCCACAAATCATCTGTCCAAAATTCTTTTCAGATTTAACAGTAGGTCCAGATTATTTCAGTTTTCAGTTCCCCTCCCCAATTCTCAAAAGAGACCAGTTCCTCTAGTAAATATAAATACAAATACGTATATTTTAAAATTTTTTAATATCACTAGTAGATAGATATAAATCTAAAGGACAGTTACATACAGCTAAGGGAAAAAGACAAGAGTTAGTGCTAAAAAGAAGGCCATAACATGTTTTTTAATCACTTTGGGTTTCCTTAGTTTTATGCAAAAGCTTAGTAGATTCTTAAAGAAGTTGCTGAAATTAACCATGGTTGCAATGGTAAAGACTGACTGTCCTCCACTAGGCCCATTATATCCCCTCTCAATGCACCATCATTCACTGGTAATAAAGCAAAGCAGGAGGCCGAGAGTTCAAAGAATCACTCCATGGCATAACGTATTTCAGTTTCTATATGCCTAGAGCAGTTTCTGCATAAAATATGAACACAAGCATGACCAACAAATGTAACATTCTCATACACAACACGCTTCCAAAAGGAGCACTTAGCAAGAATTTCAGATTTCTGATCTACACTGAATATTTTTTTTCTGACAGTTCTCATCATCTGCAGACTGTCTTAATTTTTGGCAAGTCTTCAAATACTTAAAAATCTTAGAATTGCTTCCTCTTGTGAAAGATGGATTGATATTAAAGGATTCCAAAGAAATGAAGAAGAACGGTAAGGCAGAAATGAAATTAAGTGAATGCAAGAGAGTCTAGGCTTGATTATTTTTTCCAAATGTCTGTTCACATCCTACAGCGAGTCTGACCGCGTTGGATTGTTGTCTACCTTCTGGATACATGCTGCAGTTTTATATGATGCTATACCAGAAAGGAGAAAAAGAAAGTTTGTATTATAGCCCCCATTCTTTTAATCCAGAAGCCGATTTATTACCACTCAGTATCACAGCAGTAATGATTTGTGCTGTTCTATAAAGCTTACTGCTAGAACAAAATCTGCAGTTCATCCACCATGCTAAGGATAACCAGGCAGAACGCCTTGTTAATTCTTGTGCTTCCGTTTATACACAGAGCACCTGCTGA
>NW_010410003.1:1912-3941 GCF_000710305.1 Buceros rhinoceros silvestris | reverse complement strand
AAGAAATCTCCTTCAAGAGCACTGAAGTAATATTCCATAAACGACCAAGATTTATTAACATACATATGAAAATATAATTTACTATGAATCAACAGCAAACAAGATACAAGAGATCAGTTTCATTGATCCGATACCTCTTTTCACCACATACAATGAAACTGCCTTTAATTTTAAATTTTACAGGCTACTGCTATTTAAGGTCTTTATTTCACTCAGCTTTGAATATTGTGTAATTGCATTTCATGATCGATTGCAGCTTGCTTTCTTCTTGCTACATGCAGTCTCCTTATTGCCTTTTTGGATCTGAAGCCAAAATAACAACTTTAGAAGTTTGAGACCATGATTTATAACTATGTGCATAGTTCACATGTAGTACAGGATAAACTCATTTGACACAGAATAATGTATTTTTCATTTCTAAAGTGCACTATGATAATTGATTGAATCTTTATTAAGTAAAAATAAACTCCTACATTATAAATTCAAATAGAAAAAACCTAGAATAGAAAAATCAGTCAGAAAAGCAAAAAATCATTCATATTTCCTTTAATCCTCAAAGCTAATCTTCACTCCAAGAAAAAAAGGATGGTACAACTGTACAAAAGAAGATACGGAAGTTAAAGAATCTCTCCTTGTTTGCCTCTGTTCCTCCTAATTGTCAGAAGTACAACTGTAAAATTTAGGATGTATTCTTAACACACACCAACAGCAAAAATAATACCATTCAGCTCCTTTCAGACAGAACCACAGAAAAGTCCCCCTGCTCAGTATGTTGGCTTTTCTGACACATTATTCTTTAATATACGTGTATCATGATTGAGTGAAATATATAAATGATTCACCTTCATCCATATCTCCTTGTGTTTACAGAAGCTATTCCTAAGCATTCAGTAGATGAATTTGCAGACTAGTTTTTATCTTAAAATAAAGCAAAAAGTGTGATCATTGCTAATCGGCTGTTAAGAATCATATTCCAGACAGCATTTACTGTAGTCCAAAATTGTTGAAATGTTGAAAATTTCCATTTTGTTTCCCCATTACTGGAAAAAAAAATCTATGCCTACAAAATAAAAACAGCCATAATGGGTCAGACCAAAAAAAAAAAAAAATCTGTCTAGCCCATTATCCTGCTCCCGACACAGCCATTAGGAGATGCATAAGGAAAGATTCTAAGAGGCACAGAAAAAGCTGAGCAACCTCTCCTTCCCATCTCCCGGCAATTAGTGGTTTAGGACCTTCCTAAGCCAGAAGTTGTGTCTGCGCAGGATGTTTTTACAATTCATGAAACAAAAGTAACCATTAATCCCTTTTTGAACTCAGTTAAACTTTTGGCCTTTACAACATTTAGTGGCAGTATCTCACACTGATTGATTATTTTTTGTATGAAAAAGTGTTTCTTATTGCTCATTTCTGGCTTGCTGTTTAGCTCTTTAGTTCTTGTGTGCTAAGAGATACTGAAATGATAGTTCTGCATTCACTCTCTCCATGTCATTCATTAGTTTATTTGCTCTACCTTATCTTCTCTCAGTTATCTCATTTCCAAGGTAGAGAAACTCAGTCTATCTAGTCTGTCATTCCACTTACTTTCCCCACCTTTTCCAAAAGCCTTTTCCAGTTTTGCTGAATCCTAAAATGTGATGGCAGGATCAGCGCACAATATCCGAGACTCAAGTAAATGAGGGATTTATACTATTTTCTGCACTGTCCCCATTTCCCAAGAATTCCCAAAATTAAATTTCTCTTTTAAGTGTTTGCCAGAGACTTATTTCATTTTTACCTTCCAGAAAATCTGCTTAATTTTATTTTGGAATCTTTTCTGTGAGTGATAATACACGATATAGAGTTTGTTATTCTATATGTATGATGAATGAGATAGTTCTTCAGTTCCCTTCTCTTCCTCACATGTACTACTTTATGTTCATTAACCTACAACTTCTCCTGGCATTTTAGATTTCAGTGACTCTGTATTGAGAGTCTTTTTGTGTTTACACATTATTTTAAATTAACCTGAACAGTTTTACATCAGCAG
>NW_010410003.1:0-1831 GCF_000710305.1 Buceros rhinoceros silvestris | reverse complement strand
CAGCAGGAAATGTTGTTGTCCTGCTATTATAACTATTTTTCAGGTTAAATACATTAAGCAAGA
Source organism: Buceros rhinoceros silvestris (assembly GCF_000710305.1). Lineage (NCBI taxonomy): Eukaryota > Metazoa > Chordata > Aves > Bucerotiformes > Bucerotidae > Buceros > Buceros rhinoceros. The sequence continues at coordinate 1,768 of NW_010410003.1, read as the reverse complement.
ATGGTTCAAGCATAACAGACCTTACTGGTGAGATATTCCCCAGTTCAGTTTATTGAGGAACAGTAGCTGGGGAACTGGCAGAGATTCTGAAGTACACAGATAGTAGTTCCCCACCAGCTAGAATTTCTGAATTTAGTATGTCATGGCATATTGACAAAAAAGCAATTTATCTAGACTCTACACTATAAAAGCAGCATTTCATGTAAAAGTAGTAGTAAAAATAATTCAGTGCAAAATAAAAATTCAAGAGAAGGTCTCCAGCATTTCTTCAAAGTCATTTTAATTTTAATTGAGGTTGTAAAATATTTGATGAAGTTTTCAAGAGCACTCAACTGAACTTGAGTAACTAGCAATTTGAATACGCTGAATTCTAGTGTGCTTGCCAAAAGACAAAGTCTTTTAAAAACTGTATTATTTTGACAAAATCATTTGGTGTCATTGGCTGAGACCAACTTAGAGCGACAGCATGTTAAAAGTATATTGCTTCAAAAGCTGCTCAGACCTTGTTTCATGCAGAGGTTTCTGCACTGTATTACACACTGCAGGCAAATTTCATCCTGGGGAAAGACTCACATTAAAAAATAGTCCTATTTTAATTTCTAAAAAGAGGCATATCACACTTCTGTTACCAACATTTCTCTTCTTTTTTTGCTATTTTCTATCACCTAGTAAGTAGCTTGTTAACTAAGGAATCATCAGATCTTTAGGACAGACAAGATGAATTGACATCCAAAAGGATTGCTCTATCTCATGTTGGTGCTAACGAATATAAAAGTGAAGAATTAATAACTAGATAATTTGTTTAAAACATCCAGTTTGGACTTCTTTACTACAATTTTACTGGCAGCATGTGCACTTTTTTAAATTGCAAGTGTTATAACTAAGAAGTTATACATCCATCTTAGCACTGAGTTTCAGGGTTTATAATATCGTGTTGAAGTCTGAGCTGATCAATTCACGTGAATAATTCCAGTAGTGATATTTATAAAGTGTAAAGACTTCTGCTCAATCAAATTATGTTTTTGAGGCTTCTTAAACTTTTTATACATTTTCACCTATTATGACGGATTTATTACCAATCCTAATGACAGCATTTAGTATAGTTTCCAGATAAGCCTACAGTGAAAGTAAATTACAAGTCTTACAACTGTACTCTAATTTATTATACTAATTAGCAGTAGGTAATTAATTGGCAACAAACAACTTGAATGGATTTAGCCCTCTTCTTGAACATAAATAATCTCTAATTTTTTTCTAATTAATCTTTTCAAAATTATTCATAGGTATCAAAGACACCCAGGGTCAGTTTCTACATTACTACAATGGACAGCAGAACCCAACTCTCAGTGGAAGGATGTAGTGAAGAGCCATAGAGACTGCTCTTATTTATCCTCACATTGCTTTCACAATAGTAATAGCCTAAAAAAGCCTTGTAGTCCATGATACTGTATTTGCATTGATTTTAGCAAAATTTTATACGGGTAGCTTAGAAGATACAGAATAGCTTTAAGATAGCTGAGAATCAGGTTCTTGATTTAAGTGAACACACTTGCTTTGTAGATAATTCCTAAGGTAAGAGAGGTCTATGAATATTTGGTATTTGTAATCGATATGGCAAGCTAAGAGATTATCCCGATGATTTCCACTGTGTTCTATTTTCCCCTTGATTTTATGATGTTTTTACAGTAGAAGATCAACAATCCAAATTCTCTAGGACAAAAGATCAAGTTAGTCATCATGGCTTGGCTTCGCGGACGAAGAGTGGCTG
>NW_010410002.1:12750-30311 GCF_000710305.1 Buceros rhinoceros silvestris | reverse complement strand
CGCGGTGCCCAGGGAAGCCGGGAGCGGCCACGGCCGGGGGGTGAGCCGGGGAGGAACGGAGGACAGCCGGTGTGCTGCTGCTGAGGCGCTGCCCAGCCACGCCTGGCAGCGGGCTGCATAAATAACCCCCGCCACGGCTCCGCGGTGTGCGCCCTCGGGGAACGGCCGGGCTGAAGCTGCTGTCCTAAACCTAAACCCGAGAGTGGGAATTTGGATGAAGGCTGGAGGGACAAAGAAATGCGGTGGGGAGAGGCCGGCAGTAGTTGAAACAGGTCGTTTCCAGACAGAGCCTGGCTGATAACCACATTCTTTTCTTGCCGGCCCTTCCCTGAGTACAGAAACACCTCCTTCAGCCTGGTGCAGAGCTCCAGACTGGAGCCAGACCTGGAGGAGCTGCAGCAGTTGAGGGAATGTTCTCCTTCTGCAAGGGTGGAGCGGTGTCCAGAGCCAGCTTGTGTCGGACAAAGCAGAACAAAGCAGCACCGCCATAAAAATCTCTGCCCTGTCTGAGGTGAAGTGTTTGTTTTTCACTGCTGGGTGAGGAGGAAACCTCGAGGGACTCTTCATAGTCCTTTAGGAGAGCCCTGGAGAGGTTTGTTTTAAGCCCTGCGAGTTATTTGCATTAGCAGCCTACTCGTACAGGTTGGAACTTGCCTACCAGTGATTTGTTCATTAGTCATTATGGTTACACTCTGCTGGAAAGGGAATATGGAGAGCCCTGTTCCTTTAAAGGTCTGGCAAAAGGTGGCTGGACCTGGTTATGTGATGCGGAATTACGCTAAACAAAATGATAAACGAGAATGTAAACAGGGAGCGAAGCAGGATTGCATCGGAGCTGTGTCTGTGGTGTACCACCACGCGGGCTCTCCTCAGCCCTCCCTCCTCCCCCATGAGCTTTGGTATCAGACAAAACCAGGGAAGAAAACCTTAGTGTTTTCTTTCAGGACATCATCCAAGAGTTTCACTGTGTTGTCAAAGGAGGGAAGGCTCAAGTAAAGCAAAAGGCTTGACAAACAAACCCCTTTGAACTTGAGCCTTTATGAAAAATCCTGATAAAGACACTCCGCCTGATGCTGAAGAGCCCCGCTCGGCACCAGCCAGGGTGACGTTTTCCACAGCCGTGGGAGGGAATGGGCTCTCCCCGCTCTGAGTGCTTTTCTAGGAGGTGGTGGAACAACGACGCAAGACGGTGAAAGTGCGATAGGTAGCAGAGAGCAGAGCTGAGCTGGTGTTCTGGTGAAGGGACCAGTAAATGATAAACAAGGCTACTAGAAACATGAAAAACTCTGACCATTCTGCAGCTAATAGATAACAGTGACGGTACCCCGAGGATAAAGGCAGGAGGGAGCAAAGACAATGAGTCTTTTCATAGCAGTATATCTTTCTGTAGGGTAAGAGACAACGAAATGCAGTAAAACCCCCTCAGAAGACAAGTTGTCTGCGTTATTAACGCAGGAGGAAGAATTGAAAGTCTTTGGCTCCAGAGGGAGATCTGTGTGCTGCTAAGAATAAGGGCAAGAGAGGCAAAGCACTGAGCAGAGCGAGGGAAAATGGATGAGCAAAACACCGTAGATATAAATCTGGTAGGGAGATGAAGTATCAGGCAGTAGGGGCTACTTGCTAAAATTAAACCAGTGAATCTGAACCCGAAATGGATCCCTGGTGCAGCTCGGTTCGCTGAGGATACTCGTGGGACGCCGTTGGCAGACTGTGTTTTTTAGTGGGCTAATAGATGGAATTTGAATGGTGAGAGGAAAATGATGATCAGCACCACAGAGCATTTTCTCTTGGCAGTTTCTGCAGGACACAATGACTTAGTATACACATCCCTCACCTGCGGGTTGCTCAAATCACCGAATGCTTCATTCCGAGAGGCAGCAAAACCTCCTCCAGCCTCAGCACCCAGAGCAGCTGCTAGAGCTGTGCCACCTTTTTGGTGCGTGCTGCATAATGCCACCCTGTAACTACGTCATTTTACAGTACAGTGACCTCTAGCACCTGAAGACCTCCGATAACTGGGCCGCCTCCAAATAGGTGTTGTATTTTAGGCAAGATTTATTTATTCCATTCATGCATTTATTGACATCTATGAATTTATTTGAAAGTAAATGTTTCGAGACTAGAAGGCAGGAGCTTGCAGGCAAGTCTCCAGCGGTCCAGAGGTCCTGTCCCTCTGGATCTCACCTAGAACTGTCAATTTGTTGGTGTGAATACCCCACTAGTTGTTTTCTTCTTCCAGAAGCCTCAGGCTTTCTCAAGTGGTTTGTGGAGTGGGACTCCAGCTGAGCCTGGCCGAGATGCAGCAGGTTTCTCTCCACGGCTGCAGCAAAGGTGGCTCCGTAGCTGGGTGCACTTTAGGGTTACTGACGTCCTCCCACTACCCTGAAGTGTTTGTCTTTGCTCAGGACTCACAGTCAGGTGCCTACAAGAGGCTCTCACAGCTTTCATACCTCTGGCCTGATCACTCCTAGTTTTTCCTCCATCCTCTGAGCATCCACAACAGTTAAATGGGCCGAACATGAGAAGCTGCTTTCTCTGCAGCAGTTTTATCACCCTGTATATGTGTGATCTGTGATACCTGAATGTTTGAAGCATCAAGGAGCCTAAAGGGTGCCTGAGATTTGTTGCACCACCTTGAAGTCAGTAGAGAGAGAGAAGAGTTAAGGCCAGCTGGGAATCTAAGCCACAACATAATCATGATGTGTTTTTCTGCATTCTTTGAGCTGTTCGTTACTTCCAGGATTAAAGACAAGCGGTGAATAAAACGGGTGAAAATGTGAATTTGCAAACACACGTATCACGTGTATAAATTCTGTTAATCACCTTCCTTTGTCCTCAGCAATAGAACTTTGGAGCTTTCCCTGAATCTTCGTACATCTGTCCTCACACAAACGCCCCGGGTGCACTGCTACCGTCCTCCGTTCTCCAGGGTGTTCAGGAACAGAGAGGTGAAGTGAGCTGCTTGAGGACGACCACGTCTTGTAAGTTCCGGTCTCGCGTGTGCACTTGGAGATCATTCCCTACGCCAGGTGGTCATTATTTTAATAAAGGGACCATGGGATACAACTTTTCTATAAGTAGACTGTTTCAATCATCTTGAAAATGTTCTCAGAGAAGAGCATTCACACTCCTTCAGGCGTGTGTGAATCTTTTGCTGCTCTCTACCTTGCCTTGGGTCCACTGCCGGTTTCCTGGGCAAGCGGGGGAGAAATGGTGGTAATTTCTGGGAAAGTTCTATGAAATGCTCTTTCTCTGAGAAGTTTCAGGAGAGTAGTTCCATCTTCTTGGAAGTGAAATAGCTGGAGCTTATGAGTGAAATCATCAGTGGGAGAAGTTGGAAGCTGTCACTGGTGACCCACCATGTGGGCTGCCCAGGGGTGGGCTTCCAGGCTGGAATTGCAGCCGGTTCTGGAGCCCTTTGAGCTGAACAAGAGGAAGGAAGCTGGATCTCAGGAGATGTGGGGAACACGGACACCTCAAGGGAGACTGATTAAATTGAAAACTCATCTCTGCAAGTTCAGGAGGACGTGCACGTACCATGAGTGGTCTTCTGAGGAAATCTGTAGAGCGGCAACAAAGAAATCTGATGGGGAAGACATGATGTTGTCTCATGACAGTCACCTATGAATTAAACAGCACCTTTACGCCTCACTCATTCCCCATGAGATTTATCGATTTCTAAACAGACCTTTGTAAGAGTCACTCGGGAGACTGGAAGGCAGAATTAGCTAGTGCCTGTCTGGCACTTTGTATCGGGGGGTCTCAGCAGGAGGGAGGAGGGTGGATTGCTGTGACTAGGTGCAGGTGTAAGTTAGCAGCCCACCGATACTCCCCAGCCGTTAAGTGCCGAGGCTTATTGATTACTGCGAGCTTTCTGCTGCTAATGGCACCGATTTGTGAGCAGCCAGGGTATGACTCCGGCAGTCATTATCCTTTCAGTGATGTGAAGGGATCTCAGCTAATTTTGTCTCTGACTTCCACAAAAATCCTTCCTATGTCACTGGTGCTCTCTAGACCTGAGCGACATACCCAGTGACTAGAAGCTCAGATGAAGGCTGGTACCAACCACCACGCTGAAGACGCACACGGCAGCTCTGCGTAACAAGTTTGGCTGATAAGAAGAAAAAGTGAGGAATAAAAGCTGACAAAGCTTCTTTCTTCCTTGTCCACTTCCAAACCCACACAACCTTCAGTCATTTTACACTCCCTTTTGTGCCGTGGAAGAAGTTGTTTAGCTATCAGCCAGCATCTTACCCTGCAGAATCCTCAGAGAAGGTCTGTTACTGGAGAAAGGGGAAAACCTGCGCTGGGAAGGGAGGACGCAGAAAGCGCGCTGGCTGAAAGCAACCACTGACAGCCACAGGGTGCTGGGCTGGGTGAGAAGCTGGTGAAACAACTCAGTACATGCGAAATGGAGAGTAGCTCCTCTCGGGGCACTTTTAAAAATCTTTTCTAACTATTACTTAATTTTATCACATAAAATGGTGAAAGAAATCTCATGTTCTCACTTACTCAGAGTTGCCAGCTAACCAAACAGCCCATTTTCTTTTTTCCAAAAGTAAAGGGCTTTTTTTTTTTACATTTTGACATTTTTACTGTATAGAAGTCCAAGTAAAACCAGAAGAAATGATAAATATTTGCTCTCACTTGTCGTCACTCAACACTTGCACAAGCCTGAGCCTCTGCTGACCTCCTCACCCTGACGAATTCATAAACTGGAAGCTTTTCGTGTGGAAAGCAAACAGCCTTTCCAGAAGAAAAGTTTGCTTTACCTTTGTGATTAGTATGGTCACTCCTTCCCCCAAAGTGCGTTCCTTTAGAATATGTGGGAATGGCGAGGCCACAGAGAGGGGCCAGAGACAGCTGAACAGCAGCAGGGTGAGACACAGACCCAGAAATCCCATTTTGTCACAATCTGCAGTTTCACAGGCACATCCCATCGTGCACCTCATGATTCTAATGGAGAGCAAATCATAGTTTGTTTTATTTTTTAATTATATAACTTTTCCATAAACTTTGTAGAGTAACGGGGGAAAAGGAGGAGGAGTGGGGTTACGTGAGCAGATGTTATCCCCAGAGATTCCCAGCTAATAGCTGGTAAGAACTCATGGAGTAGCTGCGTCTCCACCGGTGTTTGGAACCCATCTGTCACAAAGCACGTGGGGAGAACACGGTGCGATTATTGAGTGTGCAAGGACAGCTCCTTGGGGGAACAATGGCCTTAATGATGAGGCTTTGAGGGAGTGGGAAAAGTTCATTAGTCATAAAGAAATTGTGGTGAGCCACCCAGTCACTTGGGAGTTTAAGATTCTTCTTGTTCCCAGTAAGAACGTGTATGAATTTCAAAAACATGTAAGAAGGACAAAGTGTTGCAAGAACTGGATTTGAAGGAGAAGGAGGGAGTAAACAAAGGGAATTAATCTCTGGTTTTTTAAAGTAAATTAAACCCCCCGTTGAACTGGAAATCAGACACCTGAATCGTATGACAGATCAGTGTGTCTGCCTTTCAAAGGCAGCTCTCCAGCTTCTTTTGGTTAGTCCCAAAGCATGATGCAAACCAGACTGTGCAAACTTCTTCACAAACTGAAGCACAGCCTGGCCAGGACCTGCTTGTCATGTTGTGGCGGCAGAATAATGCAGCTCACGAGTCGTGATGCTGTTCCTGCCTCCATGGAGGCATTTTGTTCAGCTCTTCATCCATCTCTTTGTTCAGGCAACTGGAATTGCTCAGCATGTGTATTTGGGACTTCTGGAACCGGCTTTTCTCTTGGTGGAAGATAAAGGATGGACGCCTGAGGACACTCATTCCTAGTTCACGTGGCCAATCCCAGACAAATGTGCTTCAGAGAAACATGTCATTACTTTGACATTTGGTTTTGTTCCAGTTTGAAATCGAATCCAATTTGTCAAAATTGCTAGAAGAAACTCTCTAAGAAGAAAAATATTATCCAGCAAATACCAACAATATGGTACTTCAGCAGTGGAATGTGCCTCCTCAGGAGGTCAGCGCGGAAAGCCGTGTGCCAAGGAAATGTGGAGGTGATGGTGCTCCGGTCTTGGCAGAGCCTGAGCACGAGGTCTTCCACAGATCCCCAAGAGCATCTCAGTTTGAATCAGAGCTCTGAAGGGTTTGGGGTCTCTCAGGTTGCTGCTTCCAGGACAGAACAGCAGACAGACAACTTCCACTCCCAGGAAGTGTAGACGGAGCAGTCCTGCCCTGGAGCACCACGCGCTGCAGAGGGCTGGGCTTTAGCACACCACTGCCGGCTCACGAGGCAACTTCCCGAGAGAAACTTGATTCGATTCAGCTACAATCCTAACAGAAAACAACTCCACAATGTGTCTTATGAATCAGGATTTTTCAGTTAAATTCTGTCCAATAATCACTAGCCAGGATCTGCTGTCTCCAGGTCTGAAACACTCCTCTCCATGTGGACCCAGGGCTTCCTCTCCCCGAGCCTGACTGCTAGCAGGCGGCGCCCAGCGCGGGGTGGCACGGCTTTTTGAGGCCGGGTGGGTGCCTAGCAGAGAGCGGGCACTCACACGCTTCCCAGAACAAATAAAACACAAATAAAAGGAATGGGATCGAGGTAGAGTTGTTGCAGAGCCAGGTGTCTGCACAGGCTTGGGTGATGGTCGTATTGTTTTATTTTCCAGCAATGATTCCAACTAAATTCTGCAGCCAGAAGGCAGGCAGGAGAGCCCGACAACGCTCTGCTGGGTTGGCATCATTTGTCACACTAGGGCGGGCTCGGTGGGACAGGGGACAATGCCTGTAGTGTATTGGCTCTTTCCAGAACATCCATGTCTTGGTTAGTGTGTTTTGGTAAATGCCACTGCGTTAATTCGGGAATGGGCAGACTTTTCCCTGAAGTGATTTTTAACCTGGATTGGTAAGAAAATGCATCTTAGGAGTTCATAATTTTCTATGTGCTGTAATATTTGTGCGAAAGTCATGAGGGAGAAGTTGGGATCGCTATAAATACATTTTACATTGCTTTAGGGAATGGGTAAGTGAAGCGGTTGTAATGAGGCTTTCTGGTCACTCTTCAACTGCCTGTACGTTTATCTGTTTATAATACGCCAACATTAATCTCCTGCATTTATGGGGAGTTGTACTGAGGGGAATCAAAGCTGGCGGATTATCCACTGCCCTTACCGAGGTGGAGAGCGTTGATGTATCTCAGCTGTACACCGGGCTTAGGAAGGAGGGCAGACTCTGCAGCAACTGTTGCTCTGTCCGTTAGGTACTTGAGTAATGAGATTTCAGAAGCTCTTGGGGGGCTCAGTGTTAGCCTGGAAGATCTGCTGTCCACCCTTTGCCTGCTGGAGATAGCACAGAGCTTTTAATCTACAAAATGATTTAAGGCACAGGGGCTTTGAGGGAGATGGACGAGACATCAGTAACGCCAGAGAGAGCCGCGAGCTGCAGATAGCGAGAAACATTGACATAATTTCTGTCACACAACTTGACAGGCTTTTTTTTTTTTTTTAATTAGTCAAATATACCACGACAAACACTTTGGTAAATTCACAATTTCAAGTATGTATTTTGGAGGGGTTTAGCAGTCATGTCGAGGTGCTGCTGAGGGACAGGGGTCAGTGGGGACCTGGCAGTGCTGGGGAACGGGGGGACTCGAGGAGCTTAAAGGTCTTTTCCAACCCAAACAGGTCTGTGATTCTGTGCTTAATTCATTAAGTCCATGTCTGATTTCCAGCCTTGACCTCACTGCAATAATTGCAGCCTCCCCAGCTTGATTTTGATGACAGCCCCGTCATTGCTGCACTTCCTTCTCTACTCAATCTTAATTACTTGATCATAGTATCTCCAGGCCCTTCCACACCCACACCTACCAGCTTGAAAGAGGCAGTACCTGGCCATGGCTGGCTCTGAACTGGCACTTTAAAGATGACTGGTGAATGTCAAGCTTTATGCCGTGGCCATTAACTCAGAAGACAATGAAGTTTCACAAAACTTGTCAAATTAGGGCAGGACTCAGGTGCCTGGGCAGTTGTGTCGTTGTCTAAAGCTGTTGTGCTGCCCTAGAGACTTCCCTGTGCGACAGGAGCTGAGAAACAAGGTCTATTGACAACATGCACCTCTCTGGAGCAGCAGATGGAGGATGCACGTGGACATCTAAAGGAGCGCTAGATGCTTGTCCCAGCAGTTTGATTGTCTCCTATTGACTATCAAAGCCTCCGCTATGTGTCAGTTTTGATAGAAGTCAGCTGGGAATTACTGGGATGGACAAACAGACATCCAAATGCTGCAGAACAGGCTTTGCTGCCTCAGTGAACAGAGCTAAAAATGGTGATGAGTAGGCACTGAAAGTAGAACATTTGAGCTACCCAACTGTCTCGTTGCTTGGTAATTACTTAGTGAAGAAAAGTAACTGGCTCTAAAAGTCACCATGAGCTGCTTCAAAAACGAGTCAATTTGCAGTGACACTTGAAAATGATCCTTCTATGGTGTTTCCACACTCCAACTTAACAACTTTTCTCCCTCAGCCTTCTGAACAAAACCCAGGTGTGTCAGCAGTGCCTCTCCAGACAACACGATGGGGAACATTAACGTTCACGGTGAAATTAAACCGAGATAACAACTTCTAGTCTGAAACTTAATAGGACAGGGTGATCTAACAGGAGGGCTCTTCATTTCTAGGTGGGTGAGTCAGGCTTCCCATATGCACATATGTATAATTCTAGAATTTATTGTGCAGTAACTGGTTTTTTGAATTGTTCTTTGCTCAGTGAGAATGATAACTAGCTGGAAAAAAGGAGTCAGCCTGTGCTAAAGTAGAGGGTAAAAAATGATCTGAAAATGTGGCGTGAACACCACGGTATGAAGCCTGTCCTTCATACAGGACTGTGAAGAAGTTGTAGCCTCTGCCTGGTTCAGCTTCTCTCTTGCTCCTGGCCGTAGCCTCTAGCCCAGGTGGAGACACCCCTGTTCCAGCGCCGTGAGCTCAGCTGAAGACGTGGCAGCCACTTGCTTTTGCTCGCTGCGTGCATGCTAAAGGCTTGGCTGGATCGATTTCTCCATCTCACAGGATTGTGAAAGGTACCTGTTCCGCCTTGTTCCGCTGGGACACGACTGTTAAAACACAGGAGCAGTTTCTCTGAGGCTATATATACACACGGCTGGACACAGCGGTAGGATTTATTAGTATAAGGAACAATCAATACTTCACTCCTGGCCCAGTTGAGCTCTGCAGAACAAGCTGAAGACACAGTTCGTGCCAAATAGCAGCACAGGATTTAGTGCGGTACAGGTGTCTCTGGAATATGTCAATAAAAAGAGGGGTTATGGAAAACATTTGGCAGTTTCTGGAGCGTGCAGCAAGTATTACATGATATACCGTCTATAACAGTGTAGCTGAGCATGTAAAATGTCCTGAAAAGATGTTGCATCCACGTCCCCTGTAAGAATCTTCGCCTTCGGTAAAAATGTGCCTATTTAAAGGTTTCTAATTAGGCTGGATTTGTTTGGTCTGGAAATAAAACACATTTGTGCTGAGCTCGACTTATTTAATATCCTTCAGATAAGATACAAACCTTCCTGAACTCTTTGTCACAAGTTCTATAGTCTTCAATTAAAAACCTTCTTCCTAGGACGGGGCAAAACTGAATTCTGGGCTCCGAATCCCAAATATTTCTGCTGTTTTCAACTGTGGCAGCAGAAAAAGTCTTTTTATTCCAGCTGCTTCATTTCCAGATGAGGCAGCGTTTCACGGACTGACACCAGTCATGATGAAATCACCTCCTGAGCTCAGTCATTAAGCTAATGCAACGCACAAAACATGCGTGTCAGAGCTCAAACTTCGCTTATCCCTCCGTGTAGCCCTCGGAAGGGTTAATGTGTTAAAGACTCACTGTGTTCTGCTCCCCATTAAGCTCCTTTGGTCCCTCGGTGGTATGAAATCCACATCTGAGAGGGAAAAGCGCTTTCCCCTGAGCCATTAGGGATGGAGGAAGACTGCTGATCATCGCTGCCTTCATTCAGTTGATTTCCTCCCTCTTTCCAAGGGCGTGAGCAACAGTAGAGTAACTGACGTTATAAAATCCTAAATAAACGTGCAAACAGGAACTTGAGCAGAGGAAATCCCTTATTTACCAAACTCCGTTACATCCAGTCGGACTTGTCTGAAAAAAGCTAATCCTTTCCACACCAGACCCTTGCTGAGTGCTAACAACAGCGTCCCTGTGGAAAAATACAGTGTCACCTGTTCCCTTCTTGCAGCCTTGGACGTGTTGCTCTCACCTTCGCGTCACTTCATGTGCATGAACAGGAAGACCCCTAAACCTTTCCAGGCCCACGGGGGCTGGAAAAAGGGGCTTTGGCCAAATATGGGCGGCTGAAGGAACAGAGGTTGGTGACCCATGTGCTCTGGGAAGGCACTGAAGAACAGCAGATTACTGCCCAAATGATGCACTGCGTGGCGTGTGCTGAACGCCTCCAAAGCTTAGAAGCAGACTTGTATTTCTGAGGTGTGCTACGAAGGTGGTGACATCACAGGAGGATCTTCCACTGCAAAATTGTTCTGTCACAAGGACTATCGGGCAGCGTCTGCTCTGTGGGGAGGAGCAAGGTGCTGCTGCTCTAACCAGTGTGGGCAGATGTCGTCATCTTTTAGGTATACTTGGACTTTGGTCTGAGATGGGTCTTTCTCTTGATCTCGTGTCCTTCATGGTTTCTAATGTCAAACTGTTTCCAGCGTCCATGCAGTGACGGATTCCTGCGTGTGTGAAGGCTGCCGAGCATCGAGAGCTGGCTGGAATGACACTTCATGGTTTAAGAGCCTCCACTTTATTTTCCTTCTGGCTTACCAGCAAAACATGTAGTGTAACGTCTGGAACAACAATGCCGCCCCATTCCGTTTTGGTTTACGGGTGGTTTTTCCTTCTACCATCACAAAAGAGTTGGGTGATGTAGACATCCCACTTCAATGTCTGTAGACTAGTTTCATAGTTGATGTACAGTCTACTCCAGTATTTACAGAAGGTTACTATGGTGCGTGGTGGGTTGTGTTCTGGTTTATGTCACTGTTTTATAGCTGTATCAAAGCCAAGATGGGCATATAAAACTGGTGGATGTTCAAACTCCAAACCAAATGGTTCACTGGTTATTTAACTGGTATAGTAAGTCAGCAGTAGAGAGGAGAGGCTTCTTTATGGACATCCAGGAAATTGCAAATCTTTGACCAGCGGTCAGTGCTTTCCCTGGCTGCGTTTCAGGGTGCAGAGCTGGCTTTGCTTTATGGAGCGTTTGTTCTGTCTCAGGCTGTTTTCTCTGGAAGCCCTGGAATAAATACAGCGGGGAGTTGTGTGTGTTTGTTAACTTTTGACCTTTAGAGAAGGTATTGTTGATACTGATATTCCCAAAACACTTTGTCATGGTACTGGTGTCTTGTCTAATGGTGAAAGAAACTTCCATTGCTCTTACTGGAGGACATGAAGGAACAGCCACATTGCTTGGACACATTCCATTTCCCCATGTTATCCTGTGTCAGTGCTACAGACAGTTTTAAAACAAACTGTCTGTGAAGACATATAATCTAAGAGCCCCTCTGGAGCTCCAGTACCATTGAGACAGATGCTGTTTCTGATTATAAAAGAGAGAAGCATGACAATATGCACAAATGGAGTGCAATGTGTAATAGGCAGAAAAGGGAAAACACACATAGCAGTAGCATATAGATACACCCCTGCAAACACACACACACACGCATCCTGTGTGATGGAGCACGAACCAGCAAGAATTTGACAGCACCTCTCATTTTCATATAAAAAACATTCCAAGCCTTAGCCGTCCCTCTGAGGCTTTATCCTGGTATTAAGTCGTTTTTCTGGTGCATGTACCTGAACTGGGTGTGCACAGTAGTTGTGGAAGAACGTGGCTGAGTGGGAAAGTCACGGTTGTTCTTCCCGCTAGTGATAAGACCAGTAGGAGTGATAAGGTGAAGGGAGCCAGGAGGATAATTCAGCAAGTATAAAGGAATGAGAGACATTCAGACAGGGTAGAAGTGAAGTGAGTAGGAATTACAAGCAAGAGAGACTTGAATTTTATGGAGGAAAACAAGAGAGTGGTGGAACGGCCGAACCAGAAACACGGCATTCAAAGTGGGAATGAAATGTCACCACAATCACAACCGTAACGGCCCTTCAGGCTGTAGGAGGCTGTTTGGGATGCTTGACTTGGGAGTCTCTATAGTTACTCAGAGTAAGCTGTTTAATAGTTCTGAGGACAGAGGATTGCGTGAGGAGTGTATTAATGGTGCGGAAATATGAAGATGGTATTTTGGTGTAGCGGGAGCTGAACTGAAATGGCTCCCCCCTCTCTGTAGCTCTTCAGACAGACTCTTCTGCTATTCTGGGCTCACCAGCAATTAAACCACGGTGGATTAATCAGTGCCAGAGAGCCTTTCTTGGCAGCGCGATTCGGTCTCCTGTGCTATTGCACAATCAAAGCGGTCCCCATCGCGGCTGTGACCCGCATCAGCTAGCGTTTCCCCCACGGATTCTCAGGTACCTTCAGGTACCGCAGGAACAATCCCAACAGGAACAGGACTACCCTGCTCTGAGGGTTCTCACTCCTCCAGCTGCACTGCCAGAGGGTGGTCCTGGGGACACGTCACTGCAGATGCAGCCTGGCTGGAGTAATCTAATCTCTTCTAGTACCCGTCTCCACTTATTTTGGCGCACGGGCACTCCTTTTAAATTAAGAGCAGCTTAAATGTATGGGTGATATTTACCAGTGATAATTCCAGGCCATTTGTTCGTCTGAGCAGGCGTCTGACTCATTAAGCCCTCGGTGCACGTATGCACTATAATGCACCAGATGGACGTGGTAGGTACCCAGCAATTAGGCCGACACAGAATTAAATGAAGCCGCAGTCAACTGTTGCGTACACACAGAGATAAGAGAGAGCCCAAAGTAGGTCTTTAGTGCCCTATTTTTAATATTTTATTTTCATAAAGTGCCTAGAAATGTTTTATTTAGGAGACTTGGTACCTTTTCTTAGGAAAAGTGAACATCCAGCACTGTAATAATAAAGCTGAGGATGATGAGCACCTTAAAAACGCGCAGCATGTGTCAAGTTGCCGAGCCCTACAAAGCTGCTGTGAGGAGGGGCAGAATTTCTGAGGAGTGTTTCTGGATGGAGGCATCAAAGATGAAAAGTCCAAAGGGGTTTAAAAGAGGAGTGGTGAGGCTAAAGCCGTTAGTCCTGACACTGAAGCCACCAGAAAAGTAACCTGCTTTCACTTGGCAGTTCCACTGCAGACCTTCTTCCCCAGGCGCTGGGGATAACGTTTGTGCAGAGAGCTCCAGGGAAGGTGCTTTGAGACGGTACGAGCGCAGGGGCAGGTGCCTCTTTCTGGGTCACAGCTTCACTGCAGAATTTTGCTTGGTTTTTTTTTCCCCCTCCCTCTATCACGTGCCTGATCCATTTCCAGGCCCTGGTAAATGCAGCAGCAGTTTTTCCAGCATCTATCACTGCAGCAAAGCCTTTGATCGATTATTAACTGCACTTTGGAAGCAATGCGTGTTCATGTAAATCCTAGTCAAAGAAGCATTGTGAAAAGATGAAAAGCAAAAGCTAGATAATGTTCATTTTTCTATTGCAAATAGATTTTCCTCAAGAGTTTTCACAGGTTCATGTCCTGGTATGAATTTCTGTCTTTGATCTTGACAAGTCATCTCCTATTTCAGGTACAGTGGGGGTGAGCTCCTCAGCAAAGAGCAGTGAAGGGAAGATTAACACAAGGATAGGTGTTGAGGCATATTTTTAAAGCTATATAAGGCTTGTGCTGCGGCTTTTTAAATATCAGGCTGTCCTGACAGAGCTGGGAAGAGCCAGTTCTCTCCAGAGCACCTGCACATTATGCAGCTGCTTGGCTGATGTCAAGGTGCTGCTTGCTCATCCTTCTGCATTCAGAGGGAGCGTGAGGACTGTGGTTGTATGATCCAGGCTACGTACCCGTTACTGCGAGCAGTGCTGGTGGGCAAATTTCTGTCTCTAACGGAGTCCGTGGACTTTTTCCACCTTGGCAATGAGCAGAAGGTCAGCAGTTGCAGATCCATCTACCCATCCATCCTCGGATGGAGAGGGAGAGTGTTTGAAACAGAAATAACAGAGTTTAAAAAGGAAGAAGAAAGAGTCAAAGGGTTTTAAACATCCTCAAGGCTGCCTGGGCCAAACATGATCCTCAGAAGCACCTGGATGGACATTTGTGCTGCAGGCAGAGGGATGGAGCCAGTGCTGCTGAAAATAGAGTGTGTCTGCTGTGTTTGAGATGACCAAACATTTTCCTTTTGTGCTCTCGTCCTGGCAGACTGCAGGAGACCCACCAAGGAGGCCCTGGCTGAAGCTCTTTCCAGAGTTTCTGCTGTTTGTTCAGGAAAAGTTCTGACGTACTTCAGGGTCTTCCATTTTCTAGGTTTTGGGCAGCTCAGGGCCCCTGAAGATCGGGAAAACTCTTCCCATCATTTGTGCCTAGGCTGGTGGGTGTGCCTGTTCTCTTGAAACTGCCTGGCCGTGGAGATTATTTATACACCTTAAATGGGACTTTCTCAGTCCTACATCTTGTTAGTCCAAGGTTGCGGGTGTGTTCTCCTGGCTTACTATTTGTTTTGTTGAAGAACACAATGAGATTTACCATGGCATTGCCTTCCATGAAGTACAGCGTGACTTAGTGAAAAGTCTTACATTAGATTTTAAGGATCAAATTTAATCATTTTCTGGCTTTTTATTGAAAACCTTTTCCCCCTGAGTGGTCCTTTCCATTAGGAGCTTCGGCTGTAGAAGTGGAAGGACCCTTCTGTTTATTAAGCCTAGGCTCCCACTTTAGTATGCAACTGCCTCATGTAATACTGTGCCCCAAATTTAATCAAGCAGTGTCTTCACGTTGCTTCTCATGCAAATAGCGCTGGGTGCAGTTGGAATATAGGACAGATCTGGGCCTTTATCCTTCCGTGAGTGTTTAACATAACAAAAGCCAACTGGTCGAGGAAGCTGATGGAGAACTGTGTGTTTGGGAGGAGAAGGGAGACAAAGAGTGAAATCCTGCAGCACACAGCAGAATAGCCCCACTGTGAGGAAAAAACGAAGTATCTCTGACTTTACATAGCCTAAAACTGCCTTTAAAAGGGAATCCTTGTAATAAATGCTCGTATTACATCAGGAACGACTGCTTTCTTATGTTTCTTCTGACAGACATTTCAGTGAGAAGCATGAAAGAGGAGTTTCTGAGACAGACAGATTAGTCTTGGAAGCAATCGCTGAACACACACACACACACACACACACACACACACACACACACACACACACAGAGCAAAGACACTGAACTATGGGATGCTCAGGTCAGGGATTTTTCCGTTAGATCATGTTACTTTTACACATTGTTTATCTTTGAGATACAGGATCAGTTAGATATCAGTGAGATCAATAGATATCAATTCCCACTGATAACACCCCCAAACCAGAGATATTTTCACGTTATAAAAATCCCCTTCCTGTTAAGGTGTATCAGGTCTAAGCTGTCTTCTCTCTCTTTAGGACGTCTCCTGGCAAGACGAACTAAGGCAATACAAACCAGTTTTAAAGCTACACCCTCCCACACGTAGGCATTAAGCTTTGTGGTGGTTAACCTAGAATGTTTTTTAAACCACTTCGGTTAAACGGGTTCAGTCGCTGTGTTTTGACAGGCAGGGAGATCCTGGTGCTTTGAAGTCAGCTGGACCTTTGCCAGCGCCGTCAGGATTATTTGTTAGATCTTGAGGCTGTGCCAGCGCTGCAAAGTGCCGAGAGAGAAGAAGTTAGAGCCTCAAAAGCTGGACTGAACACTGAAAGCAGGATCTGAATGAGTATTATTAACGAGTGACTTGTGTCTTTGCAGTAATTAAAACCCGCAGTAAAATGGTGGGCTCATTGCAAGATGCTCGAAGTGATTGAACTTCCCTCCGAGCGTCTGATAAAAACAATCCAAACTCCTGAAACAGAATTAAAAAAAACTAACCCCCAAACCTCGTGAAAATAAAACCAATCAAATTTTGTGGAAAAAAACCCCAAACCAAAACAGAACAAGGCGAAACAAAATAAGCCATCTGCCAGGAAATCATTGATCTGGACATGGATAAACCACAGGGCAAGAATTAAATATTCATAGTAATTAGTGGTAGACAGAATAGCAACCTCTTCTTTGCACTTGCCGTTGTTATGGTGATTCTTCCTCCAAACCCTCTCTCCTCCCCCCAGATGACATTGGCTCTCTCCATGGCTTTCCATCTGGCTCTTGCTTTCTTGTTTATCCCAGTGAAATTAGCTCGACTGCTCATTTGTCACCTTGGAGGTGTAGTGGCTGCGAACATGTGCGGTGCGAGGGAGCAGGACAAGCAGATGGTCCTGCGGAACAGATAAACAGACAGATGCAGGAAAGAGACAGCAGAATTGTCGGTATGAAACGGCGTCTGGAAGATGATGAATTGGGTCGGTGTTTGGCGAGGCAGGGCCAGCTCCCGCGTGCAGAGTGGCGGCGTTCTCTCCTCCTTGTTTTCTTCTAGGGCTCTCCGCCTTGCTGAAGCTCCTGGGTAAGAGGAATCAGGGACAGCACTTTTCAGAGAGCGCACGGAGGTTTTGCTGGGAAATGTGGCTTGTTTTCCTGGCTGCTGCTCCATAACGAAAGGAAAAACACAGCTCCATGATCTGCAGAAATCGCTGCTGTTATTAACGGCTGCTCTTTGCCCAAGAAATAGCTCAGCTCGGGGGGCTGTTGGTGATTGCTGTGGTATTGTATTTCTGTGTACAGGAAAAATGATCATTTCATTATGTGTTCGTTTAACTGCATCTATTTACATCAGGGATCAAAATCTCTTGTTCAGAAAGAAACGATGACAGTTATCCTAGAAAACCTGTGAGGAGTTAAGACCACAATCAGAGGGGCAGCGCAGATGCAGGCAGACCAGAGAAGTAGAGTCATCAACTATGAAACATGACCTAGTCGGCCCCATCTGCTTGGTTTTGGCCAGAAGTGGGATTTTTAAAGATAATGAATGTGGCGTGGTTACGTGTGGGGCACAGGAGAAGTACCGATTAAAGAAGGACATTGAGAATAAAGCAGCATAATATTTACTTTCAGAAATTAGCACTCCATTTGTCTTAGTTACTGAGGTGAATTTTCCGTTTCCTGAAACGTGAATGGAGTGGTCCAACAGCTAACACACTGCACTCCATGCAGACCTGACAGCAAGTCCCAGCTGTCCAGACTTACACACGGAGTCACACACATGTACACACAGCCTGGATTAACGAAAGGGCAACCGTGAAAAGAGGCTGACGCTGGCGAAGGAGCCCAATTCCAGTCCCTGTGCACTGCCAGGAGGAAGGGGTGGGTTGGAGCTCAAAAGGGGGGACAGATGGAGGGGAAAGGGATGAGGATGCAGTAAACTTGGGTACAGCACACAGGTGGGGTGAGCCTGTGTCTGTGCGTCCCAGATAAGGAACAAAATGGAGGAGAGGGGGGGGGGGGGGGAAGGGGGGGGGGGGGGTGGGGGGGGCCAA
>NW_010410002.1:10619-12680 GCF_000710305.1 Buceros rhinoceros silvestris | reverse complement strand
GAGGGGAAGGGAGGGGAGAGGTTGGAGAGGGCCAAGGAGGAAGTGAATTGAGAGCCCACCGTGGGTGCTGGTGAGAAGGAAGATGGTTTGTAGGACTTCCTAATCGACTGGAGAGAAGGCGGGACTGGGGACCAGTTGGGAGAAGAGTCTCTTTTTGGACAGACTCACAGAGTGGGTCCTGATGGGCTGGACTGCAAAGGGAGCAAGGGCTTCATCCATCCCTCAGCTGGCAGAGCAGGGCTGTCTTTGCCCCGGGCATGAGTTTTGGCACCGTCACTGTGAAATCCTCCAGCAGGGGCTTTAGACCCATGACTAGGTAACACCAGCTTTTGGAGGGAGAGGGGAAGAAGAAAAATCCCCGCTCCTTACACTGTATTAACCTCTTAACTCAGCTACTCCCTTTCCTCTTATCCACCTGAACCTCTTCCCAGCTCACCCCTGGAGCTTGTTCTGCCGCAAACAGACAGTAGATTGTGCAGTTCCTTGTTCAATGGCATGGTGAAACTCAATTTGACCGTGCTGCTGAGAAGTGGGAGCTGACTGTGAGGTAAACGCACACACACACGAGTCGGGGAAAATAAACATAAGAACATAACTGTTAGGATTGATTCTTTTGGCAGGATATTGTCGAGGTCTTGTTAATGGGCAAGGGCATCTTCCAGGGTTTCCATGAACCGCACCCGTAAGAAGTGGTGATTTCATCTGGTGCTGTTCTCTGCACTTCCTTTTAGCCATAAATTGTTTTTCAAATAACTTCAGTTATGAGTTATTTAATGCATTTCCCTTTCAACTGGACACTGAAACATCTCTTCATGCTTTCAAGAGAGCTTTCAAGCAGCGGCTAGAACTTCTGGGGCAATACCAGTCCCTACCTTCAAGCCTGGCCTGGAAGGAAGAGTTTCAGTACTGGACAGTAATAGAGTGCAAAGTCGTGGACTCGCCAGGGCTGGCACAGCAGCCAGCACGGGGACAAGGCCACAGCCACGCTTGGGGCACCCTTCTGAAAGTGAGCATCCGTCAGGCTTGGCTCTTTGCTCCTTGGCACTGCCATGGAAGGGCTGCCAGGAGCCAAGCATGTTCTCCAGACCCCAGAAGTTGCAGGCTTTGTTTTCCGTGGGCCAGGAGTGCTAATCCAACACGGTTTGTGTGCTCAGAACACAAGTGCCAGGTGAATGCTCTCATTTAATCCTAATTTGCCACCTCACCCTGCTTCTCTGACCTCTGCACGCCACAAGAAGTGCAGAGTGAAGATTGTTGAAAGGCAGCTTTTATCCCTTTGACTGATTTCTTCCTCGCTGTCGTTTCAGGTTTCAGGGAACTGAGGTGGGTTTGTCCACCTTTGAGCCATATGGGTCCCTGCTTCCCTGGCGTGAAACGTTTGCCCTGTTCACTTTGTCCTGGAGAGAAGAGATTCTGCTGCACGAGGAATGCTCGTGTTCTTGTACCACTTGTGAAATGTGTCTGTAACAGAACAAAAATAAGTGACATATGCAGGAGTTAGACATCTGGGGCTAGTCTCTTGGTTCAAAGGCAGAACCTTGGCACCCTGGACACCTCGAATGCCAGATGGGTTGATTTAGGTCTCACATCAGTGTTGCGCAGTGTGTAATTCCGCCAAGTCTCATTCTTATCCTCAGGTACGAGCATATTCAACACTCTGATACACCTCAGTCACTCATGCCATAAGACATGGTGCTAACTCCTGTGTTACAGCAGGAACTACAAATGAAGGCAGAACCTGACCTCCCGTCGTGCCTCCTCGGGAGCTGTTGGTACCCGGCTTGGGTACTGTCCTCATCACCCTCTCTCTGTCCTTGGCAGACAAAGCACAGCAACTTCTGCATCCTTGAGATGCTGTTTTAGATGAGGTCTGGTGTTCTCACTGTGCTCCTGACGCACCCTTGCCGAGGGGAGGAGCTGAAGTGAACCCCCCACCTCCCTTTGGTTTTGCAGAGAAACTTTGTTTGTGCCAGACGTTGGAGGACTAAGTTAGGAGTTGCTGAGTTAAGAGTCTTTGTTTGCAGACATGCAGGAGAGCCCTACCTCTGCGCAGCCAGGAAG
>NW_010410002.1:8663-10516 GCF_000710305.1 Buceros rhinoceros silvestris | reverse complement strand
TGTGTCGAATTCGTAGACCGTAGCTGGACTGTCTGGTGACCCAATGCTGTAACTGAACGATGGGAGGCCAGCGGGCTTCAGACGTCTGGGCCCACGAGAGAAAACTCCAGAAGTTAAATCCAAAGTTTGTTTTAAAATGCAAATGTGGTCAAGTTCTCTTGAAATTCCAGTTTGTCCCTTCTACAGAAGGAGTGGCATATGCCATATGTAACACACCCCGGTTTCCTTTGTAAAATGGAGGTGTAAAAAGTTAGAAGAAAGGACGCTAACAGTGTGCTAAAGGGATTTGCATACGTCACAGCTGCCGGAGGGGGTTTGCTGGCTCACCGGTAGCTAATAAGATCACCCGGCACTCAGGCACCGAGAAGCACTGGCCAGTGGAAGCGTAGTAATATCATTATGCTGATGCATTTCATTTTAGAATTGAAATGATGGGCTTTTAGTTTTAGGGTCGTTTTTTCTAACGAATTACAAGGACGGATTAAATGGCATGGAAAGGAGCAAGGAAACACTCAGGACGAGCACTCCTTCAATCGCAGCTTGCTGCAGGGTTCAAAATGGTATCCAGGAGTTCCAATTTTCTCTCAGACGTCCCAGGAGAAATAGACCTCATCTTTTAGAATGAATTTCCGTATTTAGGCTTAAATACGTATTTCATACAAACACCCTTGGCCATGGCCGATGTGTGAAGTGCACAAAGGCAATTTCAGCATGGATTTAGAATCTTCATCTCCAATAAAACTATTACTGTTTCTTGAATTATAGGGGTATTTACAGATGTTAGTAGAACCTGCTAAACTTGTAGGTAGGACACATGATGGAGGTGTTAACTACTCTGTAAAACCGGGTAAAGCTTAGTACAGGAAGGCAGAGAATCCTCTGAGCACCCTCCTGAGCATCCTCAAGGGCAGTGTCCTTACCATGATCTGATGGCTCCAGCTCTTTGTAACAGAACCAGAGGTACTTTCAGTGAACTTCAGATGAGTCTTATTTGATGTATTTTACCCTGGGAGGTACAAAGTAGAGGACCAATACAGCTACAAGAGTGAGAAATGAAGCTGTTTTTTAGCCATCACGTGTTAGGAGCCAACAGACCCTTGTGTTTTCCCAACTGTCTGTCCTGAGGAGAATCAGCATTCAAATAGTTGAGATTCATGAACCCAATGATTCAACTTTCAACCCAACAACAGTCAGAACTCCAGGAAGCTCGTGGCTTGTTTTCCTGCTGCTGTATATCATGATTGATCCCCTCCCTGGACATAAAATGGATTTACAGAGTTAGTTGTGCACGTGCAAATAGTGTCAGGGCAGAGAGACCTCTGTCAGTCAAGGTTTAATGACAGTGTTTGCGTGTTCCCTCTCTCCCATAAGGGAAGTGGTTTGTTTCTGTCATTAGCCTGGCTGAGCACATGATGAACCTATGAGGGGAGGCCGCGTCCTGCGGGTTTTCTGCTCACCCTGATGATCAGCAGATCGGTTCATACTCATAACTGCTGCAAAACTCAATGGCTTTTGAAAAAAAAAAAACAGCTTGGTTTGAAATCCTGACAGTCCTCAGGTACAAGCTCGTTCTTGTACTAGTAGGTTCCCTCTCCGTGAACTGCATGTCAAGTTGCATTTGCTGTGTGAGTGTGAGAACTCGGAGGGTGTATCATCAGCCCCTGATGCGCTGGGGATAGCAGAGGCATGGGAACAGCCTAGCATCAACTGTCAGGCCCAAGGGTCATCGTCACATCCTCTGACTGTCTACAGTCTGCCTTTCATCTTCTGGAGGGAGAACCGACATCTGGCCATTGCTGAAGAGTACTCGGCAACACGGGTTCTGTCACAGCGGATAAGACGGTTTATCGGTT
>NW_010410002.1:0-8573 GCF_000710305.1 Buceros rhinoceros silvestris | reverse complement strand
CGGTGCGCCCCCAGCCGGTCTTTCTGCAGCACGTCTGTCGGCTCTCTAGCAGCGTCCCAGACCTCATGCTTCGGGGGTTGGAAGGCTTCTGTAAGGCAGTGGCCTCCACGGGACCTGGTGAAACTGAGATCTTTCCTGGCACTGCTGAGCAGTGACTGACTCACGCGCATCATCCCGGTGACTGCAGCTGTGGAATGGCTGCATGCCGCGGTGAGAAGAGGCGTTCCAGCTCCCATTTTTTGCTGGTTGCTGCTTGTTTGTCATGTGGTACGTTAAACCTTCTGGGTGAGTTTGGCGTAGTGGTGATGGGACAACCCAGGAAGGTCAAAACGCACAGTACTGAGGCGACCGAGTGCTTTTAGAGGCGGCAGCAGCTCCTTACAGCACTGCCAAGGCCCTCCAGAGATGAGAGGTTGTTTAGTCAGAGCCTTCACATCTGCGGAAGATGATTTTAAGATGACTACTCTTGTAATGAGTAGGTGTGATGCCAGAGCCTGCAGGCACTGCAAGAATTTAAAACCACAACAACGAGTCCAAGAGGAGAGAAAAGTTGAACTGGGAGGATGAGGCAGGAGGTTTCATTTCTGCCTTGCCGAGGGCTTTCTTCTAGGCAGAGAGAAGCTACAACGGGGCCAAGGACTGGCAAGTCTTAACATCTGTGTGTGGAGTGTCCTCACCTTTGGCCTTTTCACTGTTTTTTTTTCAGTGAACCAACAGTTTGATGAGCTAATGAGGCAGCACTTACCTTTTGGTCTTCTTTTCATCTAGTCAGCAGAGTAGGAGTGAACTTGGGGCCACCTGAGACGAGGGCTAACATGAAAGTGAGATGAAGGGAGGGCTGCGGGGATGTAAGGACGTTTTCTCCGCTCCTCTCACTAAACAAACGTGCTCACTGCCTTTTGCAGTTTAGTTTTGCTGGAATGTCTGTCCTTGGTGAAAGCTTAGACATAAGGTGGGAACGAAATTGTTCTTCGTGATATCTGAGCTTGACCAAAGGGGATCCTTACCGTGCTTGTTGCTTTGGCCATCTTTGGGGTAGATGGCAGTAATGCAGACGGGGCTGTCTCTGGAGACCGGTCTCTGAAGACCATGAATATAGTTCTGCCACCTACTTATTGGCAAATAATTAATGATTTAATCAAATCAAGTCACTTCATCTTTTTGCTAAAGACATTTTCCATTTCAGTGTATTTGCATTGAAATTTTCTTGGATTATCTGTGAATTCTACCTACCTAATGCTGAAATGGGATCGTTCAGATGAGTAACTCTCACTGAAAACTGTTCAGTTCTATTGCTCATGTATTATTGCAGCTACGTGAATCACTGGCATCTGTGAATTTTGAATTAAGCATAGTTTAGAGTTCACAATTCTTAATCTGCTCTAATAATTGTTACCATTTTAATTCCAGGGAGTAGTCAGACACTTTCTGTATCAAGTATTTGAGCCAGGACTTACAAGACACCCAGATTCTTGTACAAGAGAAGATTTTTAAAAAGTTAAGTAAAAAAAATTATTTAACTTTTCCCCTCCCAGTTCTTTACTGAGATGACTAAATAAAAAGAAAAGGAAAATAAATCCTGACTTTGAAAAGGATCTCTCTGGGAATCATAGAATCACTTAGGCTGGAAAAGACCCTTAAGATTGAGTCCCCCCGTTCCCCCAACACTGCCAGGTCCCCACTGCCCCCTGTCCCTCAGCACCACCTCGACACAAGGGCTGGGAAACCCCTCCAGGGATGGGGACTCCACCACTGCCCTGGGCAGCCTGGGACACACCTGCACAACCCCAACGGGGAAGAAATTGTTCCTCAGGGCCAACCTCAACCTCCCCTGGAAGAAGACACTAAAAGAAATGGGAAATCAGATTGGAACAACCCCAGAGACTTTCTCCTGGAAATAAATCTTTACAGGCAGGTTTTGTCTTCAAAGTAAGTTTGCTTGTCCCTCTGGCAGTGTATGAACTCCATTTCCCAACTGCTTTTGCCCACGAGATCGTAAGAGTGAACTAGCTCCTGGGAACCTTTGAGAAAAGCACCCATCGGTTTAGTCTAACTTGTTTCTCAATAGTCAATGGTTCCCCAGGTCAGTCCAGAGTCTGGTAAACACCTGAAATGAAGGGAGAAGAAAGAGCCCAGCTTACCCTGAGTCATCCAGGCTGCAAACCACATAGTAAAGGGAAAGAAAAAGATCCTCCCCTGCTCTCAGAAGGGAGAAATCAGTGATGATTAATAAACATTATTCAGACATGAGGTAGGACCACAAGCAGCTTTCCAAGTAACTCCCTTTACTACAGTAGCCAAGTGGAAAGCAAGCCAAGTCCTTTAATTAGGACGTGATATCTTGCTCGCTCCTTACCTCATCAGCCAGCTGCAACTCACCATAACCCCGTGTGTGAGCTCCCAAGGACAGAGAGCGTGTGTTCAGGAGGCTGATGCAGTGCTGACTGCTCTAGAACCGGCTCTCTAACTGACACCGTAAACAGTATCACTACCAGTAAACCCGACAGAATAATCTGCTCCAGAGACGATATTCACCCCCCCGGCAAAATGCATGTAGGTATGAACCCAACAAATCAGCCTGGATTGGGCTCTGAGCCCCCTGCTCTGGGTGCAGATGTCCCTGCTCCCTGCAGGGGGTGGGACTGGGGGAGCTTGGAAGGTCCCTTCAACCCAAACCAGTCTGTGATTCAATGATTCTATGTATGAACTTAATAATAAGTTTTAAGAAAATCAGGATCATGAAGAGCACTTATTTTCTTTTAGCTCATATTTTAGATGGAAGAATGGTTACATGATGTGTGACACCCCCTCCCCAGGCTTCTTCAAGGTCATGCTTACCCACAGAGCTAACGCGGAGAAAAAACTAGCTCACGCAAAAGTAACAGTGCCTTCTGGAACGGAAACGTTGTGTGTCTTGCAGAGGGGTGCATTCCCCTAGCCTCTGAGACACATGATACATTATTTATTGCCCATGAATAATTTGCTAGCGCAATCCCTGTGCACCTGCTGTTACGCAGGCAGCACTGCTCCTGAGGACATTGCTCCACACGATATATCCTGGGATATCTCCAGAGGTGAGCAGGTCCTCGGTCTGTTACAGAGCTGGGGGTTTTTTCCTTCTTCAATCAACCAAGTAAAATGAAGGGAACCCACAATGAGGGTTAAGTGAAAATAAATACAGCTGCATGCAAATTTTGTTTGTCTTTGAGGTGGTTTCTTTACTCTGCATGCCAGTCCACAATTCTTGCCTCATCTTTCCTTTTCCCTGTTCGAGGGACTTTGCTTTCAATCTTGCATGAGAGAACTTTGTCATGTTGAATCGTTCTTGCACTCTCTGTCAAATCATAAACATTACCTGTCCTCATTCTGCAGGAAACAAGAAGATCGAGTAAACGTGTTTTCAGCGCTTTACAACTCATCGAGGTGCTTCCTTCTGGGGCTGCATTCGTCCTTCCTTCATTTCTTTCCTTCAGTTTCCCAAGTCAGGGACTTGAAATTATCAGGACTTCTGCCTCATCCACTTACCAACCATCCATGCTTTCTTCAGGCGACGAGCTCTATCTGACGTGATCACTCTAAGCTCTCCTAACCCCATTCTGAACAATGAGTAATTTCTTATTCCTCTCGCAGCTCCAGAAGATCAGAGCTTCCTAACTTGTATCCAGACTAGAAGCAGCTTCACAGCTGTTTCCATGGCTAGAAAAGGAATGACTTACCCATCCGAGGACGGATTTTATTATTGCAGCTATTTTAGAGCTGGTTTTATCACATGGTCTTTGAGACAGTTACAAGATCCATTTGTTTTTCAGTAATGGCTGATATTTGGCTCAGTTTTGATAAGCAGCTAATGATGGAGGTAGTAAGCTGAGACGATTTCCAGAAGACCATTTGTCATTTGTGGCTATTACTGGGTCTCAACATCTCTGCAAATATCATTTACTCTGACTAATTTGACGTTATTTTGGGGCTTGAGAGTGATGACTGAATCGGGAAAATCAAGTAACCTGACACAGCACCTTTTGGAGACAAACTTCTGCTTAGTCAGACACAGGCTAAGGCTCCAAAAAACCACACCTTGAGGTCCGCGCAGCAGCTACATCAATTTACTTGACTGGTGCTTCTTGGCCTTTTGCCCAAGATTTTTATATTTCTTTCTGCTAAATGAGCCTTCACTCTGGAGAAATTGTTTCCTTTTCACAAGGCACTTGGATATTCGTGTAACTCCTGTGTTTTTATTATTTTGACGCTCGTTCTCACTGCCATACAATGGGGAAAAAATAGGTGATCAGTAAGTACTGACTACACCAGAGCCCTTACACCATGGGGAACGCTGCATCTTACTGCTTGTGATGAGTCTTCAGGGGAGAATCAGGAGAGGGACTTGAAGGGAAAACCAGGCAGTGGCAGGTTTCCTCGCACAGATTCCTGGGCCTGAAGAGAGCCTGGCAGAGGGAACGTGACAGACCTCTTTAGAAGATACTTCTTTAGAAGATACTATGCATCTACCTTCTACCTGTATTCCACGTGCTCACCTCTTCTGGGAGTATGGCATCATTCTCTTTGGTTCCAGCTGCCTCACAGCTGAAAAGACCACCTTAGGAAGGTCCTCCTGAACTCCATAAAAAGCACCACCTTCTTCTGTTCTCGCTGTAAGGAGGAGTCTATTAAAAAAACATTCTGCGGAAGACTTTGCAGGAAAATCTTGGTGGACACTGCAGGTGTTATTGAGTAATAATTAAAAAAATGCTCCTGAGTATTCTGAGTATTCTGCTCCTGAGCATCATTCTGAAATCCTGAGCTGCAGGGCAAGAGTCCAGACGTCATTAACAGCTGCACAGAGTTGATATCTGCCTGCTGAGCTGGGACCTCTTCTCCTCTTGCTCTTGAAAAGTCTCAAATCGTGTAATTTGAAGTGGGTGTAGGCCACAGGGATACAGCTTTTCACTCCAGGTCTTCGCTTTTACGTCTCTGGTAAGTTATGAATTCCCTATACCATGTAGAGACCAGTGAAGAACTCTCATGTCTGCGCTGTTAAGACATGTTTTCCCTAGGAATGGCAGAAATAATGCTGGATTTAAGCTGCCACAAAGTAAATAATCTCACCTCTACTAAAACGTTACCCTGAGATCAGAGTGGGTTTATTTATTTACTGATTCATGGAACTATTATAAAGATGTCATTGCTGGGGGGCTGCTTTCTTAGGAGGTTACTGAATAAAACACTAGAGTGACAATATGCCAAAAGCTAATTCACGGATCCTATCTAACTAAAGTAAGAGCAACAGTATTTTTTATGTCAGAGAAAGAACAAGACTAGATTTAAGGTGGGCACTGTAACTGCTATTCTTCAATTAAACACCAAAATGGGTTGTGATTCTTTCTGAGACTCGGAAGAAGGATTTTCTTAAAGAAACATTAAAAAAGCTTTTAAAAAAGATAATAAAAAATTAAAGGTAGAAGGCTTTTACCTTTTTAAAAGGAAAAAACCTTTTTAAAGAAAGGTAAACCAACCTTCTTTATTTAAAAACATCTTTCCTCCACTTGAGAACTCTTACTTGGTCTTGGAGGAGAAACACATCCCAAGAACAGCACCTGAGGTCATGCAGTACAGGAAGTCCAGCATCACACCAGCAGAACTTGCCAAGCTCAAGGTACAACATGGTGCTATCAGGTGTTTGATCTGAGAAGTCAGCTTGGCTGAGAGGCTGGTTACAAGTCCTAGAAACAAGAGGTTCCCCAGAGTATGGAAACATCCCTACACTGAGCTCATGCAGGGACTTGTAAGGTGTTGGTCTTTGTGACTTATACTTAAGGCAGGAGGTGGTAGGGAAGGAACAGTGTTTCTTTCCCCCAGCCGTAGCTCCTGCTCATGCTTTACCTCAGGTGTG
The DNA here is from genome assembly GCF_000710305.1 of Buceros rhinoceros silvestris. NCBI lineage: Eukaryota > Metazoa > Chordata > Aves > Bucerotiformes > Bucerotidae > Buceros > Buceros rhinoceros. The sequence continues at coordinate 2,686 of NW_010410002.1, read as the reverse complement.
TCTTAAAACTTGCTAGAAGCCGTCTTGTAGCAGAGAGAGTCAGAGACTGCCCACCCTCTGCTCTGAGACGGCTTGGAGATTGTAGGTGTCATAGAATCACAGAATCATGCAACATTTCCAGTTGAAATGGACCTTCAGAGCTCAGCCAGTCCAAAGCCCTGCAGGGAGCAGGGACATCTGCACCCAGAGCAGGGGGCTCAGAGCCCCAAGGGCCAACCTGACCTGCCATGGGGCCAGCCATGGGGCTGCTCCCACCTCTGGGGGCAGCCTGCGCCAGGCTCTGCCCCCCCCCAGCACCAACAATCTCTCCCTTCTCTCTGCTCTGACTCTCCCTCTGGCAGTGGAACCACCAGCCCTTGTCCTGTCCCCACAGCCCCTGCTCAACAGCCCCTCCCCAGCTCTCGCACAGCCCCTTGCAGCACTGACAGGCTGCACTCAGGTCTCCCCGCAGCCTCCTCTGCTCCAGGCTGAACCCCCCCAGCTCTCTGCCCTCTCCTCCCAGCAGAGGGTTCCACCCTGGGGTCAGTGCTGGGGCTCCTCTGGCCCCGCTCCAGCAGCTCCGTGTCTCTGCTGGGCTGAGGAGCCCCGAGCTGGCCCCAGCCCTGCAGGGGGGTCTCCCCAGAGCAGAGCGGGGCAGAGGGGCAGCATCCCCTCCCTCCAGCTGCTGCCCACGCTGCTGGGGATGAGCCCAGGGTACGGGTGACTGTATGAGTGGTTTGGCATCTAACACAAATTTACCTTTCATTTTCACCAGAGCCAGCATTTTGGGTCCAGTTTCTCACCACTCTTTGTTGGTGCCTTTTAGCCGTGCTCCAGAAGGGAAAGCTCTGGTGTTCAGGGGTGTTGCGTAGAGCTGTGAAGAGTTTCTACCAGCTGTTACTGGCAAGGAGGGCTGTGGCAGCTGCATGTTCACGTGAATACCTCTTACCTGGCAGCACAAGCCCTCCCGGTCCTTTTCTGTCCATCCCTGTCATCCCTGTCCATGTCCTGGGATGCCAGTTCCTCACCTCCTCGGACACACTGCAGCACACCAGGTCGCTGCTTTGGGAAGCCTCTGCGCTGTTAAATCTGCTGCATTTCTTCCTCATCCATCTCTCCCCTTGCACCAGAATTCTTGTGCAAACCAGGCAAAACCTCACCTAACAGGTCCTGGAGACCACGCTACAAGTGAAATCAGCCTCAGTCACACCGCAAGCCTGTCCGCAGCAGAAAGTCCTCCTAGCTTCTCTGATGTCTCCTACTCAGCAGCCCTGCAGCATCTGTTAGTTTTGCATAGCCGAGGTGTCAAGGTCATTCTAGCTGTTGTCCTGTGTGGCTGCTCGGGCCATCTGGAGCTCCTGAAACATTCCTGTTATTTTCCTGGATAACCGTTGTACGCGTGTTCTGTAGAGCTCTGACTCTGAGCTAACTCCTCAGCCAACGAGATGTTATTAACCAGGGGACGGGCTGTGTTCCTGTTCTGCGGCACACGTTTGTCATTGATGACTGAGATGAGGTGCCTTCTGGGATGGTATTTACCTTCTCAAGGAGTTGAGACAGCACAAATTGCTTTGGGATAGAAAGAGATAAGCTGGAACCGCCGAGGGGCTGGAGCATGACTGTAATTACATGAAGCATGATTGTAATTACATAAATCAACACGTAAACAAACATTCAGGCTGTCAAGGCTTCCTGTCTAAAAATTTGGAATAAACTCATTGAACATCTCGGATGTGAGTCAAATGTTTACAGATCTTGTGTTGTGTGCTAAGGATTTGAAGCGAAGCCTAAAGAAAACAGCTACTCAATAAAGGATTTGCTTTATAGATGGGGCTGGCACTTCTCTGGGAGCAGATGGAGAATGTTTTGAAGACAAATCTATGCAATTCCATTTCACCTCCAATACACATATTTTCCAGTGAGTGGCTTAAGGCCAACCAGGATAATATCCCTTGTGGAATCCCCCCGCCCCGCCGCTCTCAATTGATTCAAGACAACAAATTCAGTGTGGGCCACCCGTCATTTGTGGAGTCTGTAAGTTGAGCGTTCCCCCAGATGTTAACCGCTGGGACAAGCACTCTCGTCTCTCTGGTTCGCATGGGGAAGCTCCTGTCGTAGCTAGATGGATTAGTTTTGATAGGATGCTGATTTATGGGTTTGATATTCTCAGCGCGTCGAGCCTCTGTGACATCTCAATATTTCAGCAATCCCTTCTGTCTGCAGCAGGAAGCCAACAGGGTATTGACTTCTAGCAAGCATTAACGAAAAGCAAAGCGTTTTTGTTTTGAACAGTAACCCCCCCTGCAATTCTGTCCTATTTCTCTTGCTCTGAAACTGCAGCCCCGTAACAGGATCAGAATGAGTGGGCGCCCATGAAAACCGTCCCATGGAAACGTTGATTGCAAAACCAGTGCTGCTCTTTACGGCTGTTACGAGGTTTAGAACCTGTATTGCTCTTCAAAGCATTTTCTTTCCTTTCCTTGATTGCAAAGAACTGTTTGAAACATGCTTTTTTGCTGTGGAAGTTAAAATTCATCACCCTTTTTACTATATAAAAAAGGAAAATTGTATCCCTGACAGAAAACCTTCCATCCCCAAGGCACCAAATATTTCTGGGGTTAATGGCCCAACCAAAGAAGAACGGCTGTTGTCACACTGTGTTATAAAATAGTGCTGTAGAATCACAGAACCATTGTGGTTGGAAGAG
>NW_010410001.1:980-1384 GCF_000710305.1 Buceros rhinoceros silvestris | reverse complement strand
TGTGCTGCGTTGTCCTTCCAGGCTGTGTCAGCAGCCTCGTTCTCCCGCTGTCCATTTTCACGGACTGGCACTTCTTCCTTTCATCCATCTGTCCTTAGGTCTTGATGTCCGACTTTTGCACACCGGGTATCTCGGTTCTGACAGGAACTTCTTGTGATGGGCCCTTGTGTTGCCTCTTTTCTGGGGCGGCTATAGAGCCTCCTTGACTCTCCGTTGTGGCCCCATATGTCTTCTTGCCTGACAGTGTCGTGGTCTGGGGGTCGGTCTTCTCGCTGAGAGTTTTCTCTCATTTGCATCGTACTGTGTGTGCATACAGCGTTGGTCTGTGTGTGTGTGTTTGGTTGGGAGCCGCTCTGCCCAGGGGGTGGTGTTGGGGAAGGCACAATAGCAGGAAGAGTATTTTG
>NW_010410001.1:0-258 GCF_000710305.1 Buceros rhinoceros silvestris | reverse complement strand
GTTGGGTCGGTGCGTGGTGTCGGAGGGAACGTGGGAGCAGTGGCTCCACAACTGCCTCATGGTTTGTAGCTTTTCTTTTTTTTCTCTTTTGAAGATGCGAAGCCATGAGCAAAGCCGGGATATTGGCAGCAGAGGGGACTCGGGCCAGGCGAGTGGCGATGAGTGGGCTGAGTCAGGATTTAGCGTTCAGGGGTTGCATTGCTGGTGAAGTCTTAAGCATTCATTGTTGGTTCTGTTTTGCAGGTGGTCCCTAAGCCT